>NC_143040.1:1992500-2293750 GCF_057628025.1 Oncorhynchus mykiss
GATTGGTTAATTTATTTGTTGATTTGTTGAATAACTGATTTGATTGGTTGATTTGTTGAATAACTGATTTGATTCATTGATTGGTTAATTTATTTGTTGATTTGTTGAATAACTGATTTGATTGGTTGATTTGTTGAATAACTGATTTGATTGGTTGTTGTGTTCCAGGTGGAGGAGTTCTCAGGGTCCAATCAGGCCAAACTGGAGGAGCTGGTCAACACTCACAAATAAACACACCCGTCTGTCTCCTCTCCTCTCTCTCACCTGTCTGAGGACAGTTGTCTCCTCTCCAACTCTCCTCTGTCTCAATTCACCTGAGTATGCCCCAAAGCCTTCCACCCTCTCCTCAACTGATTTGACAGGATGCCTGAATGCCTTCCACCCAATCCTCCTTTTCTCTTCCCCCAATCCTCCCTTTCTCTTCCCCCAATCCTCCCTTTCTCTTCCCCCAATCCTCCCTTTCTCTTCCCCCAATCCTCCCTTTCTCTTCCCCCAATCTACATAGAACATGCCTTTCACCTTCCTCTGTTTTCCCTTCCCCTTCTCCTTGTCTCCCCCCCACCCCACCGGTCTCTCTCCCCATCTCCCTCTCCCCGTCTCCCTCTCTCCCAACTCGGTCTCTCTCTCCTCTCTCCCCCCGTCTCCCTCTCTCCCACCCCGGTTTCTCTCTCCCCGTCTCTCTCCCCCCGGTCTCTCTCTCCCCCCGTCTCCCTCTCTCTCCCTCCCTCCCACCCCGGTTTCTCTCTCCCCGTCTCTCTCTCCCTCCCACCCCGGTTTCTCTCTCCCCGTCTCTCTCTCCCCCCGTCTCCCTCTCTCCCACCCCGGTTTCTCTCTCCCCGTCTCTCTCTCCCCCCGTCTCCCTCTCTCCCACCCCGGTTTTCTCTCTCCCCGTCTCTCTCTCCCCCCGTCTCCCTGTCTCCCACCCCGGTTTCTCTCTCTCCCCATCTCTCTCCTCTCTCCCCCCCGTCTCCCTCTCTCCCCCCCCCGTCTCCCTCTCTCCCACCCCATGTTTCTCTCTCCCCATCTCCCTCCTCTCTCCCCCCATCTCCCTCCCTCCCACCCCGGTTTCTCTCTCCCCATCTCCCTCCTCCCATCTCCCTCTCTCCCACCCCGGTTTCTCTCTCCCCATCTCCCTCCTCTCTCCCCCCATCTCCCTCCCTCCCACCCCGGTTTCTCTCTCCCCATCTCCCTCCTCCCATCTCCCTCTCTCCCACCCCGGTTTCTCTCTCCCCATCTCCCTCCTCTCTCCCCCCATCTCCCTCCCTCCCACCCCGGTTTCTCTCTTCCCCATCTCTCTCCTCTCTCCCCCCCGTCTCCCTCTCTCCCCCCCCCCCGTCTCCCTCTCTCCCACCCCGGTTTCTCTCTCCTCTCTCTCCCCATCTCCCTCCCTCCCACCCCGGTTTCTCTCTCCCCATCTCTCCCACCCCGGTTCCTCTCTCCCCATCTCCCTCTCTCTCCCCCCCCGTCTCCCTCCCTCCCACCCCGGTTTCTCTCTCCCCGTTTCTCTCCCCCCCCGTCTCCCTCTCTCCTACCCCGGTTTCTCTCTCCCCATCTCTCTCCTCTCTCCCCCCCGTCTCCCTCCCTCCCACCCCGGTTTCTCTCTCCCCGTCTCTCTCCCCCCCCGTCTCCCTCTCTCCCACCCCGGTTTCTCTCTCCCCGTTTCTCTCCCCCCCCGTCTCCCTCCCTCCCACCACGGTTTCTCTCTCCCCGTTTCTCTACCCCCCCGTCTCCCTCTCTCCTACCCCGGTTTCTCTCTCCCCATCTCTCTCCTCTCTCCCCCCCGTCTCCCTCCCTCCCACCCCGGTTTCTCTCTCCCCGTCTCTCTCCTCTCTCCCCCCCGTCTCCCTCCCTCCCACCCCGGTTTCTCTCTCCCCGTCTCTCTCCTCTCTCCCCCCCGTCTCCCTCCCTCCCACCCCGGTTTCTCTCTCCCCATCTCTCCCACCCCGGTTTCTCTCTTCCCCGTCTCTCTCCCCATCTCTCTCCTCTCTCCCCCCCGTCTCCCTCCCTCCCACCCCGGTTTCTCTCTTCCCCGTCTCTCTCCCCATCTCTCTCCTCTCTCCCCCCCGTCTCCCTCCCTCCCACCCCGGTTTCTCTCTCCCCGTCTCTCTCCTCTCTCCCCCCCGTCTCCCTCCCTCCCACCCCGGTTTCTCTCTCCCCATCTCTCCCACCCCGGTTTCTCTCTCCCCATCTCTCCCACCCCGGTTTCTCTCTCCCCATCTCTCTCCTCTCTCCCCCCCGTCTCCCTCCCTCCCACCCCGGTTTCTCTCTCCCCATCTCTCCCACCCCGGTTTCTCTCTTCCCCGTCTCTCTCCTACCCAGGGATGGATCAATAATGTATAATAATAATAAACAATTTGTATTAAAATGCTTTTTCTCTTTCCTTAAACTTATATTTTCATTAATGTACATCGTGCTATAAATGTATAATTAGTCTGTTTTAAAAAAAACTATTTTCCAAATCATTATTGGTTACATTCTACCATGTTATTACCACAGATAAGAAACGTCTATAGAGTCCTTCTGCCGAACCTGATTGTTTTTGTCACACTGCCCTCTGCTGGTAGCACTGCAAAACATCACTCAATCAAATCAAGAATATAATTATTTCTTTTTAATCATGGTTTTGCTAAATAGAATGTAGATTTTTACTTACTTGAATGAATCTGATGCATATGAATGGAAGCCTGCGTGTAACGGGTATGAAATGGCTAGCTAGTTAGCTGGGCGGTGCGCTAATAGCGTTTCAATCGGTGACGTCACTCGCTCTGAAACTTGTAACAGTTTTAGTTTCCGGTCCTCCTCCTCCTCGCCCCAACCTTGGCCTCTGCACACATCGACAACAACCACCGTTCGAAGCACCCGTTACCCATCGCTCCACAAACGCCGCGGGCGGAGCAACAACTTCAAGGTCTCGGAGCGAGGGACGTCACTGATTTTGAAACGCTGTTTAGCGTGCACCACCCGCTAACTAGCTAGCCATTTCATACCGGTTACATGTAGTAGAAACTTACAAATATATATTTTTTTAATTCAATTGAACCTTTTATTTAACTAGGCAAGTCATTTAAAAACAAAGTCGTATTTACAATGATGGCCTAACGTGGAACAGTGGGTTTAACTGCCTTGTTCAGGGTACTTGTCCGCTTGGGATTCGACCGAGCAACCTTTCGATTACTGACCCAACACACACTAACCACTAGGCTACCAGCCACACCGTTCATACACAGTTCATATGAGGAAATCAGTCAATTTAAATAAATTCATTTAGACCCCTAATCTATATGAAATGGAACAAAATCTGTGGTACACGTCGATCCAGAGCATCCCAAACATGCTCGATGGGTGACATGTCTGGTGAGTACGCGAGCCATGGAAGAACTGGGGACGTTTTCAGCTTCCCGGAATTCTGTCCAGATCCTTGTGACATGGGGCTGTGCATTATCAGTGTGAAACATGAGGTGATGGATCTCGTCACGGTGTCTCTGTGTGTTCAAAATGCCATCGATAGTGCACATTGTGTTTGTTGTCTGTAGGTTATGCTCAGTGGTGTAAAAATCCTTAGAAGTACTAATGCCGTTTTTTTTTGGGGGGGGGGGGGGTATCTTTACTTTAACTATATTTTTGACAACTTTTACTTCACTACATTACTAAAGAAAATAATGTACTTTTTACTCCATACATTTTTCCTGACACCCAAAATGTACTTGTGGCATTACAACAGGACAGGAAAATGGTCTAATTCACACACTTATCAAGAGAACATCCCTGGTCATCCCTACTGCCTCTGATCTGGAGGACTCACTAAACAGAGAACATCCCTGGTCACCCCTACTGCCTCTGATCTGGCGGACTCACTAAACAGAGAACATCCCTGGTTATCCCTACTGCCTCTGATCTGATGGACTCTCTAAACAGAGAACATCCCTGGTCATCCCTACTGCCTCTGATCTGGAGGACACACTAAACAGAGAACATCCCTGGTCATCTCTTACTTCCTCTGATCTGGAGGACTCACTAAACAGAGAACATCCCTGGTCATCCCTACTGCCTCTGATCTGGAGGACTCACTAAACAGAGAACATCCCTGGTCATCTCTTACTTCCTCTGATCTGGAGGACTCACTAAACAGAGAACATCCCTGGTCATCCCTACTGCCTCTGATCTGGAGGACTCACTAAACAGAGAACATCCCTGGTCATCCCTACTGCCTCTGATCTGGAGGACTCACTAAACAGAGAACATCCCTGGTCATCCCTACTGTCTCTGATCTGGAGGACTCACTAAACAGAGAACATCCCTGGTCATCCCTACTGTCTCTGATCTGGAGGACTCACTAAACAGAGAACATCCCTGGTCATCCCTACTGCCTCTGATCTGGAGGACTCACTAAACAGAGAACATCCCTGGTCAACCCTACTGCCTCTGATCTGGTGGACTCACTAAACAGAGAACATCCCTGGTCATCCCTACTGCCTCTGATCTGGCGGACTCACTTAACACAAATGCTTCACCTGTAAATTATGTTTGAGATGTGCCCCTGGCTAGGGTCCAAAGTATAGACTACACAGTTGTTACAGTACACATGACAGCCTTGGTGTTCCTGTTCAACACTGATGACAGCCTTGGTGTTCCTGTTCAACACTAATGACAGCCTTGGTGTTCCTGTTCAACACTAATGACAGCCTTGGTGTTCCTGTTCAACACTAATGACAGCCTTGGTGTTCCTGTTCAACACTGATGACAGCCTTGGTGTTCCTGTTCAACACTGATGACAGCCTTGGTGTTCCTGTTCAACACTAATGACAGCCTTGGTGTTCCTGTTCAACACTGATGACAGCCTTGGGGTTCCTGTTCAACACTGATGACAGCCTTGGTGTTCCTGTTCAACACTGATGACAGCCTTGGTGTTCCTGTTCAACACTAATGACAGCCTTGGTGTTCCTGTTCAACACTGATGACAGCCTTGGTGTTCCTGTTCAACACTGATGACAGCCTTGGGGTTCCTGTTCAACACTGATGACAGCCTTGGTGTTCCTGTTCAACACTGATGACAGCCTTGGTGTTCCTGTTCAACACTGATGACAGCCTTGGTGTTCCTGTTCAACACTAATGACAGCCTTGGTGTTCCTGTTCAACACTGATGACAGCCTTGGTGTTCCTGTTCAACACTAATGACAGCCTTGGTGTTCCTGTTCAACACTAATGACAGCCTTGGTGTTCCTGTTCAACACTAATGACAGCCTTGGTGTTCCTGTTCAACACTAATGACAGCCTTGGTGTTCCTGTTCAACACTAATGACAGCCTTGGTGTTCCTGTTCAACACTAATGACAGCCTTGGTGTTCCTGTTAAAAAAATATTTTTTTTTTAAAAGGTAAAAGTGGAACACTGTGTGTTTTTTATTCTACAACTCTATTAGGCCGATTTAGATTATCCTCGTTGCTTCTAATTATTTACAATTTGAGAGTTACGATTTGTACTATATAGACTACACTTCCTGGTTCTGAACTTCTAACGTGTTGTGTGACTTTCATGACACGACACGACCACAAGACGCAGACGCAGACTTGACAGCTCCAACGCAGTACATCTCCAATGTTGGCTAAAGACAAAGTTATCACAGGGATGATGAGAGGACAGAAAGACGTTGTATCGCGTAGGTAGGAGCAGATGTCAATCACAACTGGGTTTTTTTTTTTTTATATGACAGATGCTATTTAGTGTGATATAATCTAGTTTTTGTTTCTTTCAGATGAATGCATCACTGAAACCTTCATTCAACCAGTAAGTAAACAGGAGAGTTACAGCACCTTCGCAAAAGTATTCAGACCCCTTTGACTTTTTCCACATTTTGTTACGTTACAGCCTTGTTCTAAAATGGATTCAATCATTTTTCTCCTCTCATCAATCTACACACAATAACCCCATAATGACATCACAATACCCCATAATGACATCACAATACCCCATAATGACATCACAATACCCCATAATGACATCACAACACCCCATAATGACATCACAAAAACAGGTCTTCAGACATTTATACAAATTTATAAAGAAACTAAAAACTAGTATTCAGACCCTTTACTCAGTACTTTGTTGAAGCACCTTTGGCAGCGATTACAGCCTTGTGTCTTCTTGGGTATGACGCTACAAGCTTGGCACACCTGTATTTGGGGGAGTTTCTCCCATTCTTCTCTGCAGATCCTCTCAAGCTCTGTCAGGTTGGATGAGGAGCGTCGCTACACAGCTATTTTCAGGTTTCTCCAGAGATGTTCGATCGGGTTCAAGTCCTGGCTCTGGCTGCGACACTGAAGGACATTCAAATACTTTTTTTTTTTTTCCCGGAGCCACTTCTGTGTTGTCTAAGCCGTGTGCTTCTGTGACAGTATAGCTTCCGTCCCTCTCCTCGCCCCTACCTGTGCTCGAACCAGCAACCCTCTGCACACATCAACAACTGACACCCACGAAGCATCATCACCCATCGCTCTACAAAAGCCCTTGCAGAGCAAGGGGAACAACTACATCAAGGTCTCAGAGCGAGTGACATCACCAATCTGAAACGATATTAGCGCGCACCCCGCTAACTAGCTAGCCATTTCACATTGGTTACACTTACGGTCATTGTCCTGTTGGAAGGTGAACCTTCACCCCAGTCTGTGGTTCTGAGTGCTCTGGGGCAGGTTTTCATCAAGGATCTCTCTGTATAACCACCGTCCAGACTGTTATCTTACCTACCCAGGGACTACAGTTAAACTAGCTAGCTGGCTAAATCTGTCACATTTACACATTCAAATGTCACATAAATCTGTCACATTTACAGAAATGATGATTGATGTGAAGTATCTCTGTCAAATACATTTTCAATAAATGACAGGACAAGGAATGGAATGTATTTATGTGTGTGTCAGTCTATCGTTGATAAGTGTGATCAGTTCAATGTCACTTTTACCCGCTGGGCATCTATGAATGATTGAACATCTTGGCCATGTACTCTTATCTCCACAGCCGGAAGAGGACTGGCCACCCCTCAGAGTCTGGTTCCTCTCTAGGTCTCTAATCTCCACCCGGCACAGCCAGAAGAGGACTGGCCACCCCTCAGAGTCTGGTTCCTCTCTAGGTCTCTAATCTCCACCCGGCACAGCCAGAAGAGGACTGGCCACCCCTCAGAGTCTGGTTCCTCTCTAGGTCTCTAATCTCCACCCGGCACAGCCAGAAGAGGACTGGCCACCCCTCAGAGCCTGGTTCCTCTCTAGGTTTATAATCTCCACCTGGCACAGCCAGAAGAGGACTGGCCACCTCTCAGAGCCTGGTTCCTCTCTACCCGGCACAGCCAGAAGAGGACTGGCCACCCCTCAGAGCCTGGTTCCTCTCTACCCGGCACAGCCAGAAGAGGACTGGCCACCCCTCAGAGCCTGGTTCCTCTCTACCCGGCACAGCCAGAAGAGGACTGGCCACCCCTCATAGCCTGGTTCCTCTCTAGGTTTCTAATCTCCACCCGGCACAGCCAGAAGAGGACTGGCCACCCCTCAGAGCCTGGTTCCTCTCTAGGTTTATAATCTCCACCCGGCACAGCCAGAAGAGGACTGGTCCACCTCTCAGAGCCTGGTTCCTCTCTAGGTTTCTAATCTCCACCCGGCACAGCCAGAAGAGGACTGGCCCACCCCTCAGAGCCTGGTTCCTCTCTACCCGGCACAGCCAGAAGAGGACTGGCCACCCCTCATAGCCTGGTTCCTCTCTAGGTTTCTAATCTCCACCCGGCACAGCCAGAAGAGGACTGGCCCACCCCTCAGAGCCTGGTTCCTCTCTACCCGGCACAGCCAGAAGAGGACTGGCCCACCCCTCAGAGCCTGGTTCCTCTCTACCCGGCACAGCCAGAAGAGGACTGGCCACCCCTCATAGCCTGGTTCCTCTCTAGGTTTCTAATCTCCACCCGGCACAGCCAGAAGAGGACTGGCCCACCTCTCAGAGCCTGGTTCCTCTCTAGGTTTCTAATCTCTACCCGGCACAGCCAGAAGAGGACTGACCACCCCTCATAGCCTGGTTCCTCTCTAGGTTTTTAATCTCCACCCGGCACAGCCAGAAGAGGACTGGCCACCCCTCATAGCCTGGTTCCTCTCTAGGTTTCTAATCTCCACCCGGGCACAGCCGGAAGAGGACTGGCCACCCCTCATAGCCTGGTTCCTCTCTAGGTTTCTAATCTCCACCCGGCACAGCCAGAAGAGGACTGGCCACCCCTCATAGCCTGGTTCCCCTCTAGGTTTT
Source organism: Oncorhynchus mykiss (assembly GCF_057628025.1). Taxonomy (NCBI): domain Eukaryota; kingdom Metazoa; phylum Chordata; class Actinopteri; order Salmoniformes; family Salmonidae; genus Oncorhynchus; species Oncorhynchus mykiss. The sequence goes on from NC_143040.1 coordinate 2,000,768, forward strand.
TAATCTCCACCCGGCACAGCCAGAAGAGGACTGGCCACCCCTCATTGCCTGGTTCCTCTCTAGGTTTATAATCTCCACCCGGCACAGCCAGAAGAGGACTGGCCCACCCCTCATAGCCTGGTTCCTCTCTAGGTTTATAATCTCCACCCGGCACAGCCAGAAGAGGACTGGTCCACCTCTCAGAGCCTGGTTCCTCTCTAGGTTTCTAATCTCCACCCGGCACAGCCAGAAGAGGACTGGCCCACCCCTCAGAGCCTGGTTCCTCTCTACCCGGCACAGCCAGAAGAGGACTGGCCACCCCTCATAGCCTGGTTCCTCTCTAGGTTTCTAATCTCCACCCGGCACAGCCAGAAGAGGACTGGCCCACCCCTCAGAGCCTGGTTCCTCTCTACCCGGCACAGCCAGAAGAGGACTGGCCACCCCTCATAGCCTGGTTCCCCTCTAGGTTTTTAATCTCCACCCGGCACAGCCAGAAGAGGACTGGCCCACCTCTCAGAGCCTGGTTCCTCTCTAGGTTTCTAATCTCTACCCGGCACAGCCAGAAGAGGACTGACCACCCCTCATAGCCTGGTTCCTCTCTAGGTTTCTAATCTCCACCCGGGCACAGCCGGAAGAGGACTGGCCACCCCTCATAGCCTGGTTCCTCTCTACCCGGCACAGCCAGAAGAGGACTGGCCCACCCCTCATAGCCTGGTTCCTCTCTAGGTTTCTAATCTCCACCCGGGCACAGCCAGAAGAGGACTGGCCCACCTCTCAGAGCCTGGTTTCTCTCTAGGTTTCTTCCTAGGTTCTTGCCTTTCTAGGGAGTTTTTCCTAGCCACCGTGCTTCTACACCTGCATTGGTTGCTGTTTGGGGTTTTAGGCTGGGTTTCTGTACAGCACTTTGAGATATTGGCTGATGTAAAAAGGTCTTTATAAATAAGTCTAATTGATTGATTGATTGATTGACCATAACAACGCAGATATTACCGTCTATTGTCTTTTCTGCCAAACATTGTTGTTATCACACTGCCCTCTTCTGGTAGCACTGCAAAACATCACTAAATGATATCATGAAATAAAATAAAAAAACATTCTTACCAGATAGAATATGAATTTATGGGCTGAAAACTTGCATTAAGTGTATTAAGCCTTTACATGACATAGATATAAACATATGCTATAAACCTATACCTGTTGAACCCGCACACTGTGTTGAAACAGGAAGTACATTTATACGGAAGTAGAGGAAGAAATGGACACGGATCAGTCGAAAAGAAATGTTTCTAAGGTTTGTAGCGTTCTTTTACAAATTGAATATAGATAAGTTAAGACTATTCAAGAGAACGGTGTTTTAGGTGGTAAAACATCCGCAGAATTGGAAAGTTATTACAATACTGATTTCAACTTTCAATAATGATCGTTTTAGGCTTATGCTGATTCCTAAAGAAGTCGAGCAGGTGAAAGTGCAATGCAACAAAAGGAAAATGAACTACCGATAGTTAAATATTAAAATATAATATCGGGCTAAATGACGTGTTAAAAGTTTAAGATTGGGAGCGTTCTGGTTACACAGATCAGAAAGGCGATGGTCCCGTTCTGCTCACTTCAGGTGCACTCGATTTAACGTGAGCTGATGTGTTCAATGATTGTGGCGGCAGGGTAGCCTGGTGGTTGCAAGTTCAACCGGAAGGTTGCAAGTTCAAACCCCCGAGCTGACAAGGTACAAATCTGTCGTTCTTGCCCTCTGAACAAGGCAGTTAATTGAAAATAAGAATTTATTCTTAACTGACTTGCTTTGTAAAATAAATAAAAAATGATTGTCAGCAAACGCACCATTCGTCTTTAGCTACGTTGGGTATGGGCGAGGGGACGGTCTAAAGTTATACTGTTACATAAACATCCCGCAAACTAAAGCCTCATATACATCTGATGAACATTGGGCATTATGCTGCGTTCATAACCAAGTGGTTATTTATTACCAGTTGTGTTTGCAAATAAATAATGTTCAAAAACCATATGAATATATTATTTTTAATAAATAGTATGACATAACAAGATGACCAGCGCTTCAAGCCCCCGCCTCCTCTCACTCTTTCCCCCACACGCTAAATGTCAGTCTCGACTTGCGCCCTTACAGTCCAAATGCATTTATATATCTTGCCCGCTCCTTAGCAAGCTGCTCTGTCAGCACTGATTGGTGAAGTTATTTAATGTAGAGATAAATAAAATAAAAATAGATTTTCAGAGGTTTAAAAATGGAACGATATATACAATTAATTTTTTGTTGGTTTGAATCGGTTCAGAACTACGTTCTGCTGGTCTAAACAGTGGAACGGAACCAAAACAATATGGTTCTGTTCAGAACTACATTCTGCTGGTCTAAACAGTGGTACAGAACCAAAACAATATGGTTCTGTTCAGAACTACATTCTGCTGGTCTAAACAGTGGAACGGAACCAAAACAATATGGTTCTGTTCAGAACTACATTCTGCTGGTCTAAACAGTGGAACGGAACCAAAACAATATGGTTCTGTTCAGAACTACATTCTGCTGGTCTAAACAGTGGAACAGAACCAAAACAATATGGTTCTGTTCAGAACTACATTCTGCTGGTCTAAACAGTGGAACGGAACCAAAACAATGATGGTTCTGTTCAGAACTACATTCTGCTGGTCTAAACAGTGGAACGGAACCAAAACAATAAGGTTCTGTTCAGAACTACATTCTGCTGGTCTAAACAGTGGAACGGAACCAAAACAATGATGGTTCTGTTCAGAACTAAACAATTGAAAAATAATTTCAGTTCCAACCCCTGATTGTTACATTTTAACTGACAAATGCTGTTATGAAGGTAATTTAATTTAGCAGGTGATGTCGTTGTGTGAACTCTGTGACCATGGACGGTTAAAGTCTTGTCATTGTTAATGGTACTTCCAACAATGTTCAGAAATATTGACTGTTAATCTCTTCTTTCATATTGTAGCTGAGTGAGCTGTGACTTACATTGAAAACAAGTTTCTCTGGGGAGAGAGAGAGAGAGAGGGAGACCACTGCCTCTAAAACGAGTCACATCTGGGGAGAGAGAGAAAGAGACCACTGCCTCTAAAACGAGTCACATCTGGGGAGAGAGAGAGGGACCACTGCCTCTAAAATGAGTCTGTCTGGGGAGAGCGAGGAGAGAGGCACTGCCCCTAAGAGGAAGTATTCTGAGAGTGAAGAGAGGGCCAATGCCTCTAAAAATAGTTTGCCTCAAGACACCAGTTCTACGAGGTAAGAGTTCAATAAATCCATGTAATATAGTCTACCTATACCATCACAATAAATCCATGTAATATAGTCTACCTACACCATCACAATAAATCCATGTAATATAGTCTACCTACACCATCACAATAAATCCATGTAATATAGTCTACACCATCACAATAAATCCATGTAATATAGTCTACCTACACCATCACAATAAATCCATGTAATATAGTCTACCTACACCATCACAATAAATCCATGTAATATAGTCTACCTACACCATCACAATAAATCCATGTAATATAGTCTACACCATCACAATAAATCCATGTAATATATTCTACACCATCACAATAAATCCATGTAATATAGTCTACCCACACCATCACAATAAATCCATGTAATATAGTCTACACCATCACAATAAATCCATGTAATATAGTCTACCTACACCATCACAATAAATCCATGTAATATAGTCTACACCATCACAATAAATCCATGTAATATAGTCTACACCATCACAATAAATCCATGTAATATAGTCTACACCATCACAATAAATCCATGTAATATAGTCTACACCATCACAATAAATCCATGTAATATAGTCTACACCATCACAATAAATCCATGTAATATAGTCTACACCATCACAATAAATCCATGTAATATAGTCTACCTACACCATCACAATAAATCCATGTAATATAGTCTACACCATCACAATAAATCCATGTAATATAGTCTACCTACACCATCACAATAAATCCATGTAATATAGTCTACCTACACCATCACAATAAATCCATGTAATATAGTCTACCTACACCATCACAATAAATCCATGTAATATAGTCTACACCATCACAATAAATCCATGTAATATAGTCTACCTACACATTCACAATAAATCCATGTACTATAGTCTACACCATCACAATAAATCCATGTAATATAGTCTACAGCATCACAATAAATCCATGTGATATAGTCTACACCATCACAATAAATCCATGTAATATAGACTACCTACACCATCACAATAAATCCATGTAATATAGTCTACACCATCACAATAAATCCATGTAATATAGTCTACACCATCACAATAAATCCATGTAATATAGTCTGTCTACACCATCACAATAAATCCATGTAATATAGTCTACCTACACCATCACAATAAATCCATGTAATATAGACTACCTACACCATCACAATAAATCCATGTAATATAGTCTACCTACACCATCACAATAAATCCATGTAATATAGTCTACCTACACCATCACAATAAATCCATGTAATATAGTCTACACCATCACAATAAATCCATGTAATATAGTCTACACCATCACAATAAATCCATGTAATATAGTCTACCTACACCATCACAATAAATCCATGTAATATAGTCTACCTACACCATCACAATAAATCCATGTAATATAGTCTACCTACACCATCACAATAAATCCATGTAATATAGTCTACACCATCACAATAAATCCATGTAATATAGTCTACACCATCACAATAAATCCAAGTAATATAGTCTACCTACACCATCACAATAAATCCATGTAATATAGTCTACCTACACCATCACAATAAATCCATGTAATATAGTCTACCTACACCATCACAATAAATCCATGTAATATAGTCTACCTACACCATCACAATAAATCCATGTAATATAGTCTACACCATCACAATAAATCCATGTAATATAGTCTACACCATCACAATAAATACATGTAATATAGTCTACACCTTCACAATAAATCCATGTAATATAGTCTACCTACACCATCACAATAAATCCATGTAATATAGTCTACACCATCACAATAAATCCATGTAATATAGTCTACACCATCACAATAAATACATGTAATATAGTCTACACCTTCACAATAAATCCATGTAATATAGTCTACACCATCACAATAAATCCATGTAATATAGTCTACCTACACCATCACAATAAATCCATGTAATATAGTCTACCTACACCATCACAATAAATCCATGTAATATAGTCTACACCATCACAATAAATCCATGTAATATAGTCTACACCATCACAATAAATCCATGTAATATAGTCTACACCATCACAATAAATCCATGTAATATAGTCTACACCATCACAATAAATACATGTAATATAGTCTACCTACACCATCACATTAAATCCATGTAATATAGTCTACCTACACCATCACAATAAATCCATGTAATATATTCTACACCATCACAATAAATCCATGTAATATAGTCTACACCATCACAATAAATCCATGTAATATAGTCTACCTACACCATCACAATAAATCCATGTAATATAGTCTACCTACACCATCACAATAAATCCATGTAATATAGTCTACACCATCACAATAAATCCATGTAATATAGTCTACCTACACCATCACAATAAATCCATGTAATATAGTCTACCTACACCATCACAATAAATCCATGTAATATATTCTACACCATCACAATAAATCCATGTAATATAGTCTACACCATCACAATAAATCCATGTAATATAGTCTACCTACACCATCACATTAAATCCATGTAATATAGTCTACCTACACCATCACAATAAATCCATGTAATATAGTCTACCTACACCATCACAATAAATCCATGTAATATAGTCTACCTACACCATCACAATAAATCCATGTAATATAGTCTACCTACACCATCACAATAAATCCATGTAATATAGTCTACCTACACCATCACAATAAATCCATGTAATATAGTCTACCTACACCATCACAATAAATCCATGTAAATAGTCTACCTACACCATCACAATAAATCCATGTAATATAGTCTACCTACACCATCACAATAAATCCATGTAATATAGTCTACCTACACCATCACAATAAATCCATGTAATATAGTCTACCTACACCATCACAATAAATCCATGTAATATAGTCTACCTACACCATCACAATAAATCCATGTAATATAGTCTACACCATCACAATAAATCCATGTAATATAGTCTACACCATCACAATAAATCCATGTAATATAGTCTACCTACACCATCACAATAAATCCATGTAATATAGTCTACACCATCACAATAAATCCATGTAATATAGTCTACACCATCACAATAAATCCATGTAATATAGTCTACCTACACCATCACAATAAATCCATGTAATATAGTCTACCTACACCATCACAATAAATCCATGTAATATAGTCTACCTACACCATCACAATAAATCCATGTAATATAGTCTACCTACACCATCACAATAAATCCATGTAATATAGTCTACACCATCACAATAAATCCATGTAATATAGTCTACACCATCACAATAAATCCATGTAATAGTCTACAACATCACAATAAATCCATGTAATATAGTCTACACCATCACAATAAATCCATGTAATATAGTCTACCTACACCATCACAATAAATCCATGTAATATAGTCTACCTACACCATCACAATAAATCCATGTAATATAGTCTACCTACACCATCACAATAAATCCATGTAATATAGTCTACACCATCACAATAAATCCATGTAATATAGTCTACCTACACCATCACAATAAATCCATGTAATATAGTCTACACCATCACAATAAATCCATGTAATATAGTCTACCTACACCATCACAATAAATCCATGTAATATAGTCTACCTACACCATCACAATAAATCCATGTAATATAGTCTACACCATCACAATAAATCCATGTAATATAGTCTACCTACACCATCACAATAAATCCATAACAAAGAAACAGGAAGTCCTATTTGCTTAATTTACATATTATTATTATTATTAATATATTTATTCTACTTTTTGTTGTGATACAAACGTTGGGCTGTATGTTTAGATTGTTAATACATTCTACGGCTGCATGATGCGACTCTAAAAAGTCTCATGTGTTGACACACTTCATCAGTCTCTCATTCACAAATTGACAAGCACTTGATCATTTCTCTAATTTCCCGGGTAATGCGCCCTGAAAAAACATCCATGCCTTTTTGTCGGCCAGTGGCCGTTGTGCCCTTGGGTGAGTATTATAATTATAATTCAATTCTCCCGGCTGCGTGCAGAACTACCTCTCACTCACATGACCCTCAGTCATGTGATCGAGTCATTCTCACAGGCTACAAGTGAAGACCGACACGTCGGGGACGCAACTGCGCGCGTCCTTATCCCATTCCGAGGCGCATATTGAAGATATTTTAGTGACACATCTAGCACTGACATGCAGTACCTTAAACAGCTGTGTCACTACAGACCCGGGTTAGATCCCGGGCTTTATCACATCCGGCGGTGATTGGGAGTGCCATAGGGGTGCGCACAGTTAGTCCAGCGTCGTCCGGGTTAGGGGAGGGTTTGGCCGGTGTAGGCAGTCGTTGTAAATAAGATTTTTTTCTGAACTGACTTGCCTAATTAAATGTCACCTGTAATGTCACCATCATCACTTTATGGAAGGTGACATAGTGGGTTATGTCACATTTAGGCAATGCACCCTACATAGGGAGCTAGTCTGTGACTTCATCTCTAGGGGGGAATGTAACTCATGATACCTGGTGACTTCACATCTCTAGGGGCTTTCATCAAGATAAGCATGTCACCTGTAATGTCACCATCAGTATTGACTTTATGGAAGGTGACATAGTGGGTTATGTCACATTTAGGCAATGCACCCTACATAGGGAGCTGTTCTGTCACCCTTTATACACCCTTTATAGTTCTTATGACTATGTATACTATATAAAGCCTTTATAAGTTGTATTTAGTTTATTCACAGTCTATCTTTTTGCTTTACAAACACCAGAGACCATGTTGGCGAATGTTGTGTCAAGTCTGGACCTGAGGACACCAGAGACCATGGTGGAGAGAGTTGTATCAAGTCTGGACCTGAGGACACCAGAGACCATGGTGGAGAGTGTTGTATCAAGCCTGGACCTGAGGACACCAGAGACCATGGTGGAGAGAGTTGTATCAAGCCTGGACCTGAGGACACCAGAGACCATGGTGGAGAGAGTTGTAACAAGCCTGGACCGGAGGACACCAGAGACCATGGTGGAGAGAGTTGTATCAAGCCTGGACCTGAGAAATGTGAGTGTTAACTGATTTTAACTGATTGTTTTTAAAATGAAAATATTTTTAATGCGTTCATTATACTTGAATCCCAGGCAAGGAACACAATCATGATCTATTTGGTGAAAACAAACTTAAAGGTAGAGTCAGCGATATGACGTAGATGCACAAAGTAAACAGCATAGTGGGTGAATTTCTCCAACAACTAAGAACATTGGAGAGCAAGGCTAAACTTCTCTGCTGTTTTGGTCCCGTGACAAACATTCTGTAAGAGAGTGAAGAGAACACTTGCACATGGGCAGATACTGTGTGTGACTGTGTGAGAGAGAAGTGGGGCATCTTGCTCATCGCAATATCTGTGGTGCTGCTCGTACATCATCATTTAGCTGATTCTACCTTTAAGCTCTCATCCTAGAATCTACCAGAAATCAGACCCCCAACATCTACAAAACATGGACCAGAACAATGTTGTTTCCTGCTTCCACAAACATTAATTAATGTGACACTAATGTCAGATTATTGTATGCTAATATGTTCAGTGTTTCATCCAATGGCGTTGAGTACTACACCACATCAGTCACTGGCTTTATCAATAAGTGCATTGAGGACGTCATCCCCACAGTGACTGTTCGTACATACCCCAACCAGAAGCCATGGATTACAGGCAACATCCGCACCGAGCTAAAGGCTAGAGCTGCCGCTTTCAAGGAGCAGGACACTAACCCGGGAAGTTTATAAGAAATCCCTCAGCCTAACCATCAAACAGGCAAAGCGTCAATACAGGACTAAGATTGAATCCTACTACACCGGCTCTGTAGTTCGTCGTATGTGACAGGGCTTGCAAACTCTTACGGACTACAAAGGGAAACCCAGCTGCGAGCTGCCCAGTGACGCAAGCCTACCAGACGAGCTACATGCCTTTTATGCTCGCTTCGAGGCAAGCAACACTGAAGCATGCATGAGAGCACCAGCTGTTCCGGATGACTGTGTGATCACGCTCTCCGTAGCCGACGTGAGCAAGACCTTTAAACAGGTCAACATTCACAAGGCCGCGGTGCCAGACAAATTACCAGAGCGTCTACTCAGCATGTGCAGACCAAATGGCAAATGTCTGCACTGACATTTTCAACCTCTCCCTGACCGAGTCTGTAATACCCACATGTTTCAAGCAGACCACCATTGTCCCTGTGCCCAAGAAGGTGAAGGCAACCTGCCTAAATGACTACTTCCCCTTAGCATTCACGTCGGTATCCATGAAGTGCTTTGAAAGGCTGGTCATGGCTCACATCAACACCATTATCCCAGAAACCCTACACCCACTCCAGTCTGCATACCGCCCCAGCAGATCCACAGATGATGCAATTTCTATTGCACTCCACACTGCCTTTTCCCACCTGGACAAAAGGAAAACCTATGTGAGAATGCTATTCATTGACTACAGCTCAGCGTTCAATACCATAGTGCCCTCAAAGCTCATCACTAAGTTACGGACCCTGAGACTAAACGCATCCCTCCACAACTGGATGCTGGACTTCCTGACGGCCTCCCGCAGGTGGTGAGGGTAGACAACAACACATCCAACCCGCTGATCCTCAACACCGGTTCCCCTAAGGGGTGCGTGCTTATTCCCCTCCTGTACTCCCTGTTCACCCACGACTGCGTGGCCAAGCACAACTCCAACACCATCATTAAGTTTGCTGACGATACAACAGTGGTAGGCCTGATCTGAGACAACGATGAGACAGCCTATAAAGGAGGAGGTCAAAGACCTGTCAGTGTGGTGCCAGGCCAACAACCTCTCCCTCAACGTGATCAAGACAAAGGAGATGATTGTGGACTACAGGAAAAAGAGGACCGAGCACGCCTCCATTCTCATCGACAGGGCTGTAATGGAGCAGGTTGAGAGCTTCAAGTTCCTTGGTGTCCACATCACCAACAAACTATCATGGTCCAAACACACCAAGACAGTTGTGAAGAGGGCACGACAACACCTTTTCCCCCTCAGGAGACTGAAACGATTTGGCGTGGGTCTTCAGATCCTCAAAAAGTTTTACAGCTGCAACATCGAGCATCCTGATCGGTTGCATCACCGCCTGATATGGCAACTGCTCGGTGTCTGACCATAAGGCACTACAGAGGGTTGTGCATACGGCCCAGTACATCACTGGGGCCAAGTTTCCTGCCATCCAGGACCTCTATACCAGGCGGTGTCAGAGGAAGGCCCCAAAAATGTTCAGACTCAAGTCACCCCAGTCATAGACTCTTCTCTCTGCTACCGCACGGCAAGCGGTACCGGAGCGCCAAGTCTACGTCCAAGAGGCTCCTTAACAGCTTCTACCCCCAAGCTATAAGACTGCTGAACAATTAATCAAATGGCCACCCGGTCTATTTACTTTGACCCCCCCCCCCCCCCCCCCTGTTTATTTTTACACTGCTGCTACTCTCTATTCATCGTCTATGCATAGTCACTTTACCCCTACATGCACAAGTGACCTTGACTAACCTGTACCGGGCCTCGTTATTGTTATGTTACTTTATTTTTTACTTAAGAAAATATTGACTAAATATACTAAACTCTATTTCCTTAAACTGCACTGTTGGTTTCAGGGCTTGTAAGTAAGCATTTCACAGTAAGGTGAACAGGTGTTGTATTCAATGCAGATACAATTTGATTTAACGAGACTTTTGCTCACTTATTCATTTTTATTACAAGTCTATTTAATCATTATTAATTCATTATTACATGAGATTGTCCATTTTAAATAACTACTTTTGACTTCAGGGATTCCTCAGAGCTGTAAGACTTGTGACCATGTTGAGGTAAGTAATAATGTCAATTCTTACTTTTACATACCTGCAGGAGTCAGGCACAGACTCAAAGCCAGGTGTGTACTGACCAACCATTCATGCTGGGATATAGACAGTCCTGTGTTCTGCTTGTAGGCATGCAGGACTTTAGCTGTTTTCATATTTTGTCATTAGACTGTTTAAAACGGTAGTGTCCCACCTGGCCAACAGCCGGTGAAATTTCAGGGTGCGAAATTCAAACTACAGAATTATAAATATTTAACTTTCATAAAATCACAAGTGTAAAACATCAAAATAAATACCTTACCTTGTTAATCCAGCCGCTGTGTCAGATTTCAAAAAGGCTTTAGGGCGAAAGCAAACCATGCGATTATTTAAGGACAGCGCCCCGCATACAAACACATGAAAAACATATTTCAACCAGGCAGGTGAAAGTCAGAAATAGCGATATAAAAATGCCTTTGATGATCTTCTTCTGTTGGCACTCCAAAAGGTCCCAGTTACATCACAAATGGTCTTTTTGTTCAATAATGTCCTTCTTTATATCCATAAAAACTCAGTTTAGCTGGCGCGCTTCAGTCAATAATCCACCCAGTTTCCCTCCATCAAAATGCATACAAAAACGAATCCCAAACGTTACTAATATTCTTATCCAAACAAGTCAAACAACGTTTATAATCAAACTTTAGGTACCCTAATACGTAAATAAATTATAAAATTTAAGACGGAGAATCGTTATTGTCTTTACCGGAGAAAAATACCAAAGATACCAAAGAACGCCCCATATGTATTACTGACATGCTTGTCCTTGTTCAGGACTCCACACACTGGCTTCAGATTGAACCCTTGACTTCCACTGTCCAGGGAGGGACAATGTTCAGGTAAAATAACTACTTTTAACATTTCATTCCACTTGCTAGTGTATTTCCCCATTACCTTTGGGAATAGTCTTCTAATCCAACCTCTCCATTTGACCATTGACCCTCTCTACCATATCTTGTTGTTGCTCTCAGACACAGGACACCCAAAGGGAGTTATGAGTGCACAGTGTCTGGGCTCCGCTGGCTGTGTGAGAGAGATGTCATTCTGAAGTATCACCTCAGGAACTGGGAACCCTACAGTCAACTTCTGAAAGACATGCGGTACACACAAGGTGGTCCATTGCTGGACATCACCATGGAGTTAGGTGAACTGGAGGAAGTTCATCTGCCACACTTTGTCTGTTTAGGTAAAACCACATGGAAATGTCTTTCTGAATACTATTTCTATGTAACTGAGTTTCACTTCCTGAATGAATGAACTATTCTGGGAGTTTGAGTTTACTGTGATCTGGTACTGCATATTCTTTGTATTTTAGTTGGATGAATAATACAATATTTGTCTTTCTGTCTCCTTTGTATTGTGTTGTTCAGGGACCAAACCTTCCCTGAGGAATGAGATGAAGATTCTTCATGTAGAGGAACATGGAGTGTCTTTAGAGGAAGTGCATGAGGTCACCAGATTCCATGCTAAGATTCTCCATCCCAAGTCCTCATCGGTCTCTGTTGTACTGAACAAAATCGCCTGTTGGAACGTAGATGTCCACTGTGACGTGATCCTCTATTTGGCAGTAAAAAGGTCAACAGTAATTTCAAGGCTGTACCTGCTCCTCAGAAACTCCAGTCAGAAAGAGGTGAGGCACTAACATTAAAATGTGTAATACAATAGAAACTATGAGCAACATTTATCTCAGTTAGCTGCAAATTGTGTGAATTCTTCTGACTGACTACTACATTGCTCATTTTGTAGGCTGTTCAGGACCGGGAGAAAAATCAGCTGTCCCAAGGATATTCTGAATTTCTCCTGTCAAGTCCAAACGGGTCCTTAAAGCTGAACAATTGGTTTGCACTCAAGAATCCCCTCTCCACCTCCATCAATCCAGAGGTACAGTTTTAGCAGGCTGAGGACATGAATCTGTCATTTTGTATATGTCATGGCGTGACATCATCATTAATGTGATGACTGTTATTTATTGAATCAACTATGTTTATTTGTTACCCGATTAAATTTTTTTTTTTAAAAGAAGATGAATCATGTAGCAATTAACTCATTAGGAAATTGGGGCACCACGGAAGATGTTTAAAGAGTTACCATCTCCTGAATTAAACTCAAGAAGATATATGTCTCTCGATAAGTCACTTATCAATCATTACCTCATATCAGTCTCATTCTGAACGTTGCAGACCTCTTGAATCTGCAAGAACCCTTTCTGATCATTCACCAATTTATTTAATTTATTTTACTAACTAACTAAATAATAACACAGAATACACTTACATGAGATGAAAGTCCCTAGTGGACTGAAACGATATGACGGCTTTTTACACAATGGAAAGGAAAGGGGATGGAGAAAGATAGAGGGAGAGACAAAAGAGAGTCAACACTTGGATACATTTGGAAACTACGCTCACAGTAATCAGAGTACGTAGCACCCCAAGCAATGTAATGCAATGTATATATTTAGGTGTAGATGTCTTTGTTTGTCGTATCTCTGTTTTAACCAATCAACTCTATAGGGGCGGGGTCGTTGTAGTTCACGCTTCGGTGTAAGGCTCAGCTTGTCCACCAGAGGTCACAATGTCCTTCTTAGTTGTAGAACTTCTCTGGTAATGGAGGGTTCAAATAGAGCAGACTGAGATGCACCAGAGATTGTCTGAGATGGGATTTCTTCCTTCCCACCTCGTGTCTTTTAGTCAAAGTTCTAGGACCACATGTTACAGCTGCAGACTGAATGTTTCTGGACTCGTAGTGGAGGTTATCTTCTCACCTCGTGTTGATTTTTTCAGAGTTTCCAACCATTTTCGGGAACGTTCAGCTCACGCTGTCCGTCTGCTGGTCCCATATGTTAATTCTTAGTCAGTCCTTTTAAGCACTCTGGCCAGAAAGGGGCGGTTCCATCACAATGACACACTCTTCTGACCTCATTTGGGGGCGTCGCTTAGTTTTATGTGCAACGGACACGAAAAACTATGATCTCCTTAGAAAACTAATATAACATTCCTATCTTAACAAAAATAGTTTCATTGTTCTTCATATTTCCTACACATTGTAATGGATGTAAACCTGACAGTGTGAAAGATAATGAAGTTTTTATTGACATCACAAAATAATAAACAATATGACATGATTATTCTTTAGATCCCCACCGACCATTCCTCACATTTCTATCATTTAAATATTGTTCCAATAGTTTTCGACAAAGATAAAGATATTCATTTGTTTGTTAATGAAGAGCGGGAGATTTCCCTCCTGACTAATTCATGATCGGGTGTTAAGGTGTCAAACCCCGGCCTTCCTCTGGGAAAGAGGTCTGGCTATCTGTCAGCCATTTGCCAAGCTGATCTGAGGCCTTGGATCCTCAGCCAGGAGAGTCATGACAATGTGAATAACTAGAATATCGTTCTATTTCCCTCTGTTGTCTCAATCGTTGCACCATATGGCCTCCTACAGAAGATTCAGCTGTTACCTGCAGACACCACACCAAGCTGTTGTAAGATGATAATGGGAAACACAGGGGTTGACATTGAGATGGAGTTAATCGGGGATGATGAGAAGACAGCGTGGAGAGATATGCTACAAGCAGGTGGGAGAATATGTCAATCATAACTGTTATTTTCTGACCGATGCTATTTAGAGTGATATAACCTATTTCTGTTTCTTTCAGATCGATACATCACTGACACCCATTCAACTAGTAAGTAAACATGAGAGATACAAACCAATGACTTGAGGGTCAGTCAACATGGTTTACTGTAGGACCTGGACTAGTCCTGATTATAAAAGACTGTCTTCAAGAACAATGACATCTCCTCCAGGACTTGATGTAGATTAGCCTGGTTCTGAATGCCCCAATGACATCTCCTCCAGGACTTTAATGTAGATTAGCCTGGTTCTGAATACCCCAATGACATCTCCTCCAGGACTTGATGTAGATTAGCTAGGTTCTGAATACCCCAATCGCATCTCCTCCAGGACCTGATGTAGATTAGCCTGGTTCTGAATGCCCCAATGACATCTCCTCCAGGACCTGATGTAGATTAGCCTGGTTCTGAATGCCCCAATGACATCTCCTCCAGGACCTGATGTAGATTTGCCTGGTTCTGAATGCCCCAATGACATCTCCTCCAGGACCTGATGTAGATTAGCCTGGTTCTGAATGCCCCAATGACATCTCCTCCAGGACCTGATGTAGATTAGCCTGGTTCTGAATGCCCCAATGACATCTCCTCCAGGACCTGATGTAGATTAGCCTGGTTCTGAATGCCCCAATGACATCTCCTCCAGGACCTGATGTAGATTATCCTGGTTCTGAATGCCCCAAAGACATCTCCTCCAGGACCTGATGTAGATTAGCCTGGTTCTGAATGCCCCAATGACATCTCCTCCAGGACCTGATGTAGATTCGCCTGGTTCTGAATGCCCCAATGACATCTCCTCCAGGACCTGATGTGGATTAGCCTGGTTCTGAATGCCCCAATGACATCTCCTCCAGGACCTGATGTAGATTAGCCTGGTTCTGAATGCCCCAAAGACATCTCCTCCAGGACCTGATGTAGATTAGCCTGGTTCTGAATGCCCCAATGACATCTCCTCCAGGACCTGATGTAGATTAGCCTGGTTCTGAATGCCCCAATGACATCTCCTCCAGGACTTGATGTAGATTAGCCTGGTTCTGAATGCCCCAATGACATCTCCTCCAGGACTTTAATGTAGATTAGCCTGGTTCTGAATACCCCAATGACATCTCCTCCAGGACTTGATGTAGATTAGCTAGGTTCTGAATACCCCAATGGCATCTCCTCCAGGACTTGATGTAGATTAGCCTGGTTCTGAATGCCCCAAAGACATCTCCTCCAGGACCTGATGTAGATTAGCCTGGTTCTGAATGCCCCAATGACATCTCCTCCAGGACCTGATGTAGATTATCCTGGTTCTGAATGCCCCAAAGACATCTCCTCCAGGACCTGATGTAGATTAGCCTGGTTCTGAATGCCCCAATGACATCTCCTCCAGGACCTGATGTAGATTAGCCTGGTTCTGAATGCCCCAATGACATCTCCTCCAGGACCTGATGTAGATTCGCCTGGTTCTGAATGCCCCAATGACATCTCCTCCAGGACCTGATGTAGATTAGCCTGGTTCTGAATGCCCCAATGACATCTCCTCCAGGACCTGATGTAGATTAGCCTGGTTCTGAATGCCCCAAAGACATCTCCTCCAGGACCTGATGTAGATTAGCCTGGTTCTGAATGCCCCAATGACATCTCCTCCAGGACCTGATGTAGATTATCCTGGTTCTGAATGCCCCAAAGACATCTCCTCCAGGACCTGATGTAGATTAGCCTGGTTTTGAATGCCCCAATGACATCTCCTCCAGGACCTGATGTAGATTAGCCTGGTTCTGAATGCCCCAATGACATCTCCTCCAGGACCTGATGTAGATTCGCCTGGTTCTGAATGCCCCAATGACATCTCCTCCAGGACCTGATGTAGATTAGCCTGGTTCTGAATGCCCCAATGACACCTCCTCCAGGACTTGATGTAGATTAGCCTGGTTCTGAATGCCCCAATGACATCTCCTCCGGGACTTGATGTAGATTAGCCTGGTTCTGAATGCCCTAAAGACATCTCCTCCAGGACCTGATGTAGATTAGCCTGGTTCTGAATGCCCCAATGACATCTCCTCCAGGACCTGATGTAGATTAGCCTGGTTCTGAATGCCCCAAAGACATCTCCTCCAGGACCTGATGTAGATTAGCCTGGTTCTGAATGCCCCAATGACATCTCCTCCAGGACCTGATGTAGATTATCCTGGTTCTGAATGCCCCAAAGACATCTCCTCCAGGACCTGATGTAGATTAGCCTGGTTCTGAATGCCCCAATGACATCTCCTCCAGGACCTGATGTAGATTAGCCTGGTTCTGAATGCCCCAATGGCATCTCCTCCAGGACCTGATGTAGATTCGCCTGGTTCTGAATGCCCCAAAGACATCTCCTCCAGGACCTGATGTAGATTCGCCTGGTTCTGAATGCCCCAATGACATCTCCTCCAGGACCTGATGTAGATTATCCTGGTTCTGAATGCCCCAAAGACATCTCCTCCAGGACCTGATGTAGATTAGCCTGGTTCTGAATGCCCCAATGACATCTCCTCCAGGACCTGATGTAGATTAGCCTGGTTCTGAATGCCCCAATGACATCTCCTCCAGGACCTGATGTAGATTCGCCTGGTTCTGAATGCCCCAATGACATCTCCTCCAGGAACTGATGTAGATTAGCCTGGTTCTGAATGCCCCAATGACATCTCCTCCAGGACCTGATGTAGATTAGCCTGGTTCTGAATGCCCCAAAGACATCTCCTCCAGGACCTGATGTAGATTAGCCTGGTTCTGAATGCCCCAGCCTCTTTGTCTATGTCTGTGGAACCGAATATGATTGAAACAGTAGTGGTGTGATGTGTTCATTGATGCAGGTCGTTATTGTTCGAGAATAGGTTCTCAATGCAAATATTCAACAATATAATTTAGGCTTTTATTGTAGGTCACTTTGAATGAAGTCTGTTTCTATATGACTGAAATGTGAATGAACAAATGTCGTTATTTTGTAACCTGACTCTCTCAGGTGCTGTGTTGGGGGCAGGGCGTCCGGCTGAGAGCAGTCTGACTGGTTCTGCAGAGCAGCAGCTGCGTTCTGTACGGACGGAGTTTGTGAAACGAGTGTCAAGACCTGTCCTGGATGGTCTTCTGGAAAGACTCCTGCAACACACAGTCATCAACCAGGAGGAAATGGAGTCAGTGAAGGTGATCGCTGAGAGGGCAGAGAAGGCACGTGACATCATCGACATGGTGTTGAGAAAAGGAACTGAGTCGTGTTCCAGGATGATCAACCTTCTTGGGGAGCTGGACCAATGTCTTTGTTCACAGCTTCAGATCAATGTTAGGGTACCAACCTAATGGTAGAATAGATAGTTACAGTGTTGGGGTATCAACCTAATGGTAGAATAGATAGTTACAGTGTTGGGGTATCAACCTAATGGTAGAATAGATAGTAACAGTGTCGGGGTATCAACCTAATGGTAGAATAGATAGTTACAGTGTTAGGGTACCAACCTAATGGTAGAATAGATAGTTTCAGTGTTAGGGTACCAACCTAATGGTAGAATAGATAGTAACAGTGTTGGGGTACCAAAATACAAAAATAACTGTACAAATGTTATGGAGACACAGTGTTGTGTAAAAACATTGAATATAAGAATAATAATTGGAATCATATGGACTGGGGAGACCTACTCCTAGATCAACACGCCTATTCAATGTTTTACCCTGAATGCTCCCCCCCCCCCCCCCCCCCCCCCAAAACAGGGTAGGGACCTACCTGAATTTGTCCAAAATATTAAAAAAATCCAACTATTTGCAACAACTATTTTGTTTTCAAAACGCTGTGCTACTGTGGGTGACTAATGAATACACCCCTGATCTGACTGGGCTGTAAATCTTTTGTCAAAAAATGCAGCAACCTCCACCACCCTCTTCTTCTCTTAATTTTTTCCACAGCTTTTTTACTACACATACATACATATACATGTATACACACACATGTGCCATATATTTTTTTATTGAGCTGTGATGTTTTACTCAATGTTTGAATCTTTCTAATCGTATAGTATCCACATATTGTGAGCTGAAGATGAAAACCTTTCCTGCGAGTATTATTATATATTATTAGATAGTATTATTATATATTATATTATATATTATTATATAGTATATATTATATAGTATTATTATATATTATATTATATATTATTATATAGTATATATTATATATTGTTATTATATATTATTATATAGTATTATTATATATTATATTATATATTATTATATAGTATATATTATTTATTATATAGTATTATTATATAGTGTATATATTATTATATAGTATATATTATATAGTATTATTATATATTATATATTATTATATAGTATATATTATATATTATATTATATATTATTATATAGTATTATTATATAGTGTATATATTATATAGTATATATTATATAGTATTATTATATATTATATATTATTATATAGTATATATTATTTATTATATAGTATTATTATATAGTGTATATATTATATAGTATATATTATATAGTATTATTATATATTATATATTATTATATAGTATATATTATATATTATATTATATATTATTATATAGTATTATTATATAGTGTATATATTATATAGTATATATTATATAGTATTATTATATATTATATTATATATTATTATATATATATTATATACAATTATTATATAGTATTATTATATTATTATCGCCCAACACTGCTATTTGTAAGGTTCATTTTAAGTGCATGTGATTTTCTAACCATTCCTGAACCTATGACCAGAAACTAGCTACATCAGGGCAATACCAGAATAAATTATCTATTTATTCTGTCTCTTCGCAACAATATCTACAGAGCTGAGATTGTTGTATTGTTGCCCCATATATATAGCATTCTGTAAGCGGCAATAATTTTATATAATCATTTAAATTGAAAAACTCGTTGAATTAAGTGTTGTTGTTTTTTTTTGTACCAGTTCATAAACCATGTGCCATGGAATTGGTAAATCGAAAATCTCCTCCCATTTATTTTTTGTCGCAGCTGTCAACATGTTTGCCCTCAGATGAAACTGGTATATTTTTCCATTTATGCCAGTTCCTTTCAGCCAACTTGTATCTTTAACCTGTCTAGGACACACGTTCCGCTAGCGACAACATTCCGCTTAAAAGGCAGCGCGGAAAATTAAAAAATATATTTTTTAAATATGTAACTTTCACACATGAACAAGTCCAATAGAGCAAATGAAAGATAAACATATTGTTAATCTACCCATCATGTCCGATTTAAAAACGTTTTACAGTTAAAACACAACATATGATTATGTTAGATCACCGCCAAGTCCAAAAAACAACCAGAAAAATAAATTCTCCGCCATGTTGGAGTCAACAGAAATACGAAACTACATGATAAATATTCCCTTACCTTTGATGATCTTCATCAGAATGCACTCCCAGGAATCCTAGTTCCACAATAAATTGTTGTTTTGTTCGATAATGTCCATTATTTATGTCCAAGTAGCTACTTTTCTTAGCGCGTTTAGTACACACATCCAAACGCTCGTGCAGGTCCAGGCGAACGTCGGACGAAAACTAAAAAAAAAATTATATTACAGGTCGAATAAACTTGTCAAACTAACTATAGAATCAATCTTTAGGATGTTGTTATCCTAAATATTCAATAACGTTCCAACCAGAGAATTCCTTTGTGTCTATAGAAATAATGGAACGCAAGTCGATATCATTTGGAATGCGCGTGACCAGGACCGGGCACTCTGCCAGACCACTGACTCAAACAGCTCTTATCCGACTCAACATCACAGTAGAAGCTTCATTCAATGATCTACAGACTGTTGACATCTAGTGGAAGGCGTAGGAAGTGCAAACAGATCCATATCCCACTGGGATTTCAATAGGCGATGAGTTGAAAATCGACCAGCCTCAGAATTCCCACTTCCTGTTTGGGCTTTGCCTGCCATATGAGTTCTGTTATATTCACAGACATCATTAAAAACAGTTTTAGAAACTTTAGAGTGTTTTCTATCCAATAGTAATAATCATATGCACATATTAGCATCCGGGACAGAGTAGGAGGCAGTTCACTTTGGGCACGCTATTAAAGTGAAAACGCTGCCCCCTATATGGCAGACAAACAAGTACCTTCTCCCTTTTCCACTTGCCTCCTCCATTTTAAAGTAGTGCTGCAGTAAGTTGGTTGTAAATGTGGATTGAACAGACATTCTGATATATTTTCAATAACTGCATATGTGACAACTCCATTTCTATTCATAATATCATAAATAAATATAATACCATTTTTTTTTTTATTCATAAAGAATGTTTTTTTTTTTAATGAATCAATATATTTGAGTTGAACCATTACATTTGTTGAACTATTTTTTTCTACCTTTTACGGAGTATAAAACTGAAATTGTAACCAGCTTTGTATGGCTTGTTGAAGAAAGGGCGGTACTTTAAACAAAATGTAATTTTCAATTAGTCAGAAATGAGAAGTTGTAATCTGTATAAAGGCAAAAAGCAAATTTTAAACAAAGGATGAGATTTTCTTAATCTACTGGAGAACCATTTTGGGTTTAATTAATTATAATTTATGTATGAGGGAAGATTTTAGTGAGAGGTTTAAAGCTTTAATTTTAGCCCCCCAAACTCATATTCATTATTTAAATGGGCACGTTTAATTTTGTCTGGCTTAGCCTTCCAAATAAAATTCAATACATTTTTCTAAGCAATTAAATATAGTTTTTGGTTCCTAAAATGGTTCCATAGTGCTCTTGTTTGAGTTTTAAAGAGAATGTATTCTGTTTCTGGGTAGTTTACTGTACACACACCTGTTACATACATGATCATTCATACACATGTCTGCTAGGATCATAATACACCTGTTCAGAAATACCATATAAAGAATATAAAAGGAGTGACCAAGATCCAATAAATTTGCTTTATATGTGAGGTAACCAATCAGAAAGCTTGTTGATGGCCGGTAAACCAATCAGAAAGCTAGTTGATGGCCGGTAAACCAATCAGAATGCTAGTTGATGCCGTATGAACCTAAAGTGGTCTTGGTGATATCAACCCTCCTCCCAGAGAGCTACTGGGTCTGCAGGCTTTTGCTTCAGCCCTGCTCTAACACACCCCATTCTGCCAGTCACGGTTCTGATTAGACTGATTAGTAGAATCAGGTGTGCTAGAGCAGGGTCGGAGTAAAAGCCTGCACGGCCAGTAGCATCTCTCCAGGAGTAGGTTTGGCCATCCCGTTTTAATTCTACATATTCCTCTATCTCCATGGTAACCCCCTGAGCATGACCCTCGACCTTTACTGATCATCCAAAGCTGTCCCAAATGGCATCCTATTCCCTATAGAGAGCCCTATGGGCCCTGGTCATATTAGTGCACTCCATAGGGAATAGGGCGAAGCAGTACATTATATAATGAGGAGGGTGCTATTTGAGGGTGTGACCATAGACAACAGTCAGAGTTTGTGTGATTGTCTCTGGTTTAGAGGTGACAGTCTTGTGTGCCAAGATGAGGGGGTAGAGGAGTCTAGAGCTGTGTTTGAATACCCATACTAACATACTGTATATTACATACTTAATGAGTATATACTACATACTATTAGTTCATTTTAATATACTGTATACTACATACTATTAGTTAATTTTAGTATACTGTATACTACATACTATTAGTTCATTTTAGTATACTGTATACTACATACTTAATGAGTATATACTACATACTATTAGTTCATTTTAGTATACTGTATACTACATACTTAATGAGTATATACTACATACTATTAGTTCATTTTAGTATACTGTATACTACATACTATTAGTTCATTTTAGTATACTGTATACTACATACTTAATGAGTATATACTACATACTATTAGTTAATTTTAGTATACTGTATACTACATACTTAATGATTATATACTACATACTATTAGTTCATTTTAGTATACTGTATACTACATACTATTAGTTCATTTTAGTATACTGTATACTACATACTTAATGAGTATATACTACATACTATTAGTTCATTTTAGTATACTGTATACTACATACTTAATGAGTATATACTACATACTATTAGTTCATTTTAGTATACTGTATACTACATACTTAATGATTATATACTACATACTATCAGTTCATTTTAGTATACAGTATACTACATACTTAATGATTTATATACTACATACTATTAGTTAATTTTAGTATACTGTAACCGACCAGCTCGTTGCCTTCTCTACCGGAAGTTGATGCTGTTGCTATGCAACCTCTTGCTAGCTAGTTAGCGTAACAAATTACTAGTTAGACATTGTTAGACTTTGGGTGTGTTATTAAATTAAATCTGGACGCTCAGACAGAGGAGTAGGGTTGATTTGAGCTTTCTGGTGCTGCTGGAAACAATTTAATTACGCCTTTTCCGCCCGATGTTTACTGACACTGGTCATATTCAACGGGTGTTGAGCGCCTCGTAAATTCATTATTCTGCGCTCTGGTCTCTCAGGCGAGATGCTCTGAAATCGGAGTAGAGACAGAGAGAATTTACGAAAGCACAACGACTATACCATTTAGCTAAGCGAAGAATGACGGGAATAATCAAGTCAATAAACGTTGAGTAGTTAGTTGGCCTGTAGTTAATATACTGACACGTTTGATGTATAAGTAGCCAACTACTGTAGCGTTAGGTAGGTAGCTAACATACCGGTACATACAGCTGTAATGATATGATGTGTGGTTCGTAAGGACAGCGCAGCTAGCAAATTGTCAGCCAACATAACGTGTAAGGTAATTTATTTGAAAAGTAATTACTTTATTACATTGCTCAAAATGTTCTTAACATTTGTCATAATTAGTTAAAGCAATTAATTTGTATCCGCTGTCGTTGGACTTCAGCAACATACTTTCCACTATTTTCTTCAAATCTGAAAACGACGTGAAGCCCCGCCCATTTCATGAAGAATTGCATTATGGGCCCTAAAGTGCGGAAGTAGTGTCCTCTGCGTATAAACTTCATATTTTGGCAAATTTTGTACGATATCCGGAAACTTTTGGCATACTAAACTATATCATACTATGACCATTAAGCGTACTATATACTCAATTCACGTCACAAATAGTGTGGTTAGTATGGTTAGTATGAGTATTAGAAAACGAACTTCCATCTGAAATGACACCCTATTGGAGGAGATGAGGGGAGACTAAGATTACCATCTGAAATGACACCCTATAGGAGGAGATGAGGAGAGTCTAGGACTACCATCTGAAATGACACCCTATTGGAGGAGATGAGGAGAGTCTAGGATTACCATCTGAAATGACACCCTATTGGAGGAGATGAGGGGGTCGAGGACTACCATCTGAAATGACACCCTATTGGAGGAGATGAGGGGAGTCGAAGATTACCATCTGAAATGACACCCTATTGGAGGAGATGAGGGGAGTCTAGGATTACCATCTGAAATGACACCCTATGGGAGGAGATTGTAAACATGTATTGTGATGTTATTGGAATGTACTTACTGTATTTGCATACTCACTGTGAATGTGTCTGGGAAACTGGCTCTGAGAATTTGGCATTCAACTTAAAACCACAGACACTTATTTGATGAATATACTATACAGTGTTGGCCTGTTAGAGGTTCATGAGAGAGACTGATTATCAACACCACCACCTCAGTATATCAGTAGTTTTGTCAGTGAGAGCCTCACGTCTGGAACACATTGACCATTGACAGACATAAGGAGCTGTGTAACCTGTCACTCCTTTACCAATGACTTGAGAGTGTCTGAAGGACATATAAGGAGCTGTGTGACCTGTCACTCCTTTATCAATGACTTGAGAGTGTCTGAAGGACATATAAGGAGCTGTTCGACCTACGTTGATCTACCTGCCCAGAAACTACAGTTAAATTAGCTAGCTGGCTAAATCTGTCACATTTACAGAAATTATGATTGATGTGAAGTATCTCTGTCAAATACATTTTCAATAAATGACAGGAAAAGGAATGGAATGTATTTGTCTGCGCATGTCTATCTCTGAATGTGTGTTGGTCTCTGTGTCTTTGATTAGTGTGATTAGTTCAATGTAACTTCACATTATAAATAGTCTATTTTTAACTTCATATGCTATACATTATAATCAATATTTTGGGGGGTTTACAGAATCATTGTCATTGTCTATCATTGTTACCATAAAAACACAGATATGAACGTCTTGCGTCCCTCTGCCGAACCTGGTTGTTGTCACACTGCCCTCTGCTGGTAGTACTGTAAAACATCACTCAAACAAATCCTAATATAAAATAATACAAAATGCACTTGTACCAGATAGAATATGAATTTATGGGCTGAATACTTGCATTAAGTGTATGAAAACGTTACATGACATGAATGTGAATCTATAATATAATCGTATACATGTTGAACCAGCCCACTGTGTTGAAATAGGAAGTACATTTATAAGGAAGTGAAGGAAGAAATGGACAATATCAGTAGAAGAAAAATGTTTCTAAGGTTTGTACTGTACCGTTCTTTTACAATTTTATGGAGAAAAGTGGTTCGGAGGAGTTAGGCCATCGCACAGAGGGGTAAGACATCCACAGAATTGTTAAATTATTACAATACTGATTTAAACTTTCAATAATAATTATTTTAGGCTTCCTTACATTGATGCTGATTCATATTGATCAGCCTAGTCAATATGAATCAATGTTATATTATAGTCTACAGGGCTATGAGGTAGGTAGGGTATGGGAGATTGACTGCACATGATCGTGATTATTATCTTTGCGCTCTTTCACTTCCCGGGGGAAGACGTGTATCACGTAAACTAGTTTCTTTGAAAAATAAAAGTAATTCTCGTCAATTCGTGCAAGTAAAAGTGACGTGCGGCAATGGGTATTGAAACCAAATGAAGGGCTCATGTGAAAAGTTTTTGCCGCGATCACAACAACTCGGAGCTCTGAAAAATACGATGTCAGCTCTCGAGAAAGAGGACGGTTCAAATCGATTTTTCCCAGTCAGATTTGGTTTTTTACCGAGAACCCTGTGGTTTTGAATGCGACATTAAGTTGATAAACTCAGAAAGGTGGTGATCTGCTTTGCTCACTAGTTACCACATCCACAAAGTAAGAAGGTCCGCCTACCCGACCAATCAGATGAGGGAGGGTGATGACGCATTAGCTTACCCGACCAATCATATGGTTGCGGGAAACGCTGCAATCTCCAAATGGGTAAATCTCGAGTTCAAGTTTTGAGGACCAAATAACGAAACACATTCAGGAACAAGAACTGGCAACGTCACTAAAATTCATACATCAGGAAAATACAAAAGTTTTGGCGAAAGAATTAAGTGGGCGTTTTTCTTTTTTTCAATAACTAGTATTTAAATGATTAGATCAACTGTTTGTTTTTTACGCACTACAAAGCCTTGACAAGAATGACGCGCTCGGCCCACTATTTATTGTTTCTGCAGTAAGGATTCACCCTCTTCAGATAATTATTGTGTAACTTATCTGCAGGTAATCGTTGTTTTGAGCTCAAAAAGCACCTCGTAGCTGTATGTAAACCAGGGAGCGAAATGAACGGCTCTTTCACCGATGCAATTCGGTTACCGACGTTCACCAAAAAGATCCGTTCAAAAACAACCTGTCGTTATCGAACGACCCATCACTAGTTGAAACGGGAAATATTTGTATAAGGAAGTAGAGGAAGTAACGGACGTTATCGTCGAAGAAAAATGTTTGAGAGGTTTGTAGCTTTCTTTTACAATGTAATGTAGAAAAGTATTTTTGAGAAGTTAGTTCATCATAAAGAGAGAGATGATTTAGGGTTTAGGACATCCGCCAAGTTAATACAATATTGATTTAAACGTTCAAGAATGATTATTTTAGGCTTATTTACGTTGGTATTGATTCATAGTGATTAGCCTAATCAGTAAGATCCAATGTGATGTGAGAAAGGCTACAGGGCTATGAGGTATGGTATTATTGTTATCGGTGATTGACAGCACATTAAGGTGATTATTATCTGAGGAAACTGGCTCACTTTCACTTCCCGAAAGAAGACATCGGAATTATGTATAGCTGTCAATAAGTAAAATAGTCTGCCTCGTCAAGTAAATGTGACGTTCAACAATGTGCGTAGGAACTATTTAAATGTAGGGCTAAATCACATGTCAACTTTAAAGCTTTCTGGTGACAGATGAGGAAGGCAGTGGTCTGTTTGACGAACTGCAGATGCGCTCGATATTACGTCACCCGCTCATCTATGCGCGTTTTGAATCATCAGCACGCCTTTTCTCAGAATGTAAACCCCGGTGCCGGGCGAGATAAACTGATCGCACCTCAAGTGAACTCAAGCAGAACATGAGTCTCTTCACTAAACCAGGGATGTGCAACTGGCGGCCCGCAACCAATAATAATAAAAACATTGTTTTGGAACTCAGTCTGGGTCTCAACTTCCTGTTGACCGTTAGAATAATAGAAAACACACAGTGCAGTTTGTAAATGTGGTTGAGCATCAGCAGTCAGTCTATTAGCCCATGTTAGCTACATGTTTTTAGATTGGTAAATTAGTCTAGCGGCTAAACTTGTAAGCATGGTTGAATTACCAACTGGGGTGGGTCCCATTGATCATCAGTTATCATATTAAAAACTGTTAACATTTGCCTCCACCTCATGGCAACATGTCCCCATGGCAACATGAGTAGAATTCTCTGTAAAACTGAAAATGTTTTCTCCTGACCCATGGGGGTGTATGGATGTGGGTATGCAGACCCACGAGACACTGAGGCCCCTCATGATGACTGACATTTTTTTGTGGCCCCCACCTTATCAATGTTCTCCATCCCTGCACTAAATGATAAGGAGAGGGAACTACCTGAATTTGTCCAATAGAAACTCTCGTTGTTGAAACATTTTGCTCTCCTACCACGTTAATTATCCTAACCTGCCACGTTAATTATCCTAACCTACGACGTTAATAATCCTAACCTGCCACATTAGTCATCCTAACCTGCCACGTTAATTATCCTTAATCTGAGGTAATGGTTAGGCACAAGGTTAGCAGTGTGGTTAAGGTCAGGTTTAAAACCTGTTTGGGATAGGGGGCAGCATTTTCATGTTTGGATGAAAAGCGTGCCCAGAGTAAACATCCTGCTACTCAGGCCCAGAAGCTAATATATGCATATTATTAGTTGTATTGGATAGAAAACACTCTGAAGTTTCTAAAACTGTTTGAATGATGTCTGTGAGTATAACAGAACTCATATGGCAGGCGAAAACCTGAGAAAAATCCAACCAGGAAGTTGGAAATCTGAGGTTGGTAGTTTTTCAACTCATTGCCTATCGAAAATACATGTTATATGTTATTGTTAGTATAAATACAATATAATATGGTCATAATAGTTTGTAGGCCATAAAAGTTTTTAGGACAAACCGTTCAGACGCTACATAAGATTTTGTGAGAAAAACGATTTTCGGGATGTCTCGTGGTCTGAC
Organism: Oncorhynchus mykiss; assembly: GCF_057628025.1. Lineage (NCBI taxonomy): Eukaryota > Metazoa > Chordata > Actinopteri > Salmoniformes > Salmonidae > Oncorhynchus > Oncorhynchus mykiss. The sequence goes on from NC_143040.1 coordinate 2,029,141, forward strand.
AAACACCGTTGAAGCTCTGCCATCTTCAACCGCAGATGCGGAAGGGCGATATCGACGGATTCATAGACGAAGCTATGGATGCAAGGACTGACCAGACATTATATCAACATTAAATTACAGTTTTAACCATGTTTTAAGGCTACGGTGATTGTTTACAAACATTGGGGTAAAACAAGCTTATATTTTGGGTTCTGATTCAGTACGACAGTTGAACTGAACTCATGAGGCATTTATAAGTTCTATTCTTCAAGAATGGATCAGTATTGTCACGAACCGGCTCAAAGCCCGTAACAAAAGGGAGACAACGTGGAGATAAGGAGTAACAAAACATATATTTATTAAATAAAGTAAACGAAGTTCAAGATACAATGGTAATGGTGTAATCAGTCATGTAAGTCAGTGTTTTGCATGAATGTGATAATGCAGGGTGTTGAAAGGTGCAAAAGCAAACCACCAAGATACACAACAAAATCCAAAAGGTGTCTGCATGGAGTGTCCTCCAAGAATGGGGAAGTGGTGTATTTGTCCTTGGACACACTGGACCCAGGTGTTTCCCATGTAGCTGACGACCCTCCAAACTCCGCCCACCGGCATCCTAATAAGGAAACGAGAACAAAGAGAGAATACGGCAGACAGAGTGGGAGGGTCGTCACAGTTTACAGTATATCATTAATTCATAAGTCCAAAAATTGATGTAGCAACTAAGGATTCTAGCTTTAAAGACCCAAAGCAGGCATGTTTATATCAATATCAAATCATTTCTGGTTAACAATTAATGAAGTACTTTGCTGTAATGGATTTCCCCCCAAAAATGGTCTGTTATGGAATCAGGGGATCCAACCAGGTAGACTAGCTGTTGTTATGAAGTCAGGGAATCCAACCAGGTAGACTAGCTGTTGTTATGGAATCAGGGGATCCAACCAGGTAGACTAGCTATTGTTATGAAGTCAGGGGATCCAACCAGGTAGACTAGCTGTTGTTATGGAATCAGGGGATCCAACCAGGTCGACTAGCTGTTGTTATGGAGTCAGCTAATGGGGATCCAACCAGGTAGACTAGCTGTTGTTATGGAATCAGGGGATCCAACCAGGTAGACTAGCTGTTGTTATGGAGTCAGGGGATCCAACCAGGTAGACTAGCTGTTGTTGTGGAATCAGCAAATGGGGATCCAAGTCAAATCAAATGAATAACATATTGGACTGTGTATCTTTAATAACATAGTGGACTGTGAATCTTTAATAACATAGTGGACTGTGTATCTTTAATAACATAGTGGACTGTGTATCTTTAATAACATAGTGGACTGTGTATCTTTAATAACATAGTGGACTGTGTATGTTGGATACAATATGAAGTCGCTGATTGAACTCTTTGACCACAGATAGTAAATGTGTTGTCATTGTTTATGGTTCTTCAACATTGTTCAGAAATATTGACTGTTCTGTTATTTCTTATTGTAGCTGAGTGAGTTTTGACTTACATCAAAATGAGTCTCTCTGGGGAGAGAGAGGAGGAGACCACTGCCTCTAAAATGAGTCTCTCTGGGGAGAGAAAGGAGGGGCCTACTGCCTCTAAAATAAGTCTCTCTGGTGAGAGAGAGGAGGAGACCACTGCCTCTAAAATTAGTCTCTCTGGGGAGAGAGAGGAGGGGACTACTGCCTTTAAAATGAGTCTCTCTGGGGAGAGAGAGGAGGAGACCACTGCCTCTAAAATGAGTATCTTTGGGGAGAGAGAGGACGGGACCACTGCCTCTAAAATGACTCAAGACACCAGTTCAAAGTGGTAAGAGATTAAATGTAAAATATACATTTCTCTTAAAGATATAAAACTAAAGGGAAAAGTGTTCCCAACATTTTTGAGAATGACACAAATATTCGTTTTCACAAAGTCTGCTGCCTCAGTGTCTTTAGATATTTTTGTCAGATGTTACTATGGAATACTGAAGTATAATTACAAGCATTTCATAAGTGTCAAAGGCTTTTATTGACAATTACATGAAGTTGATGCAAAGAGTCAATATTTGCAGTGTTGACCCTTCTTTTTCAAGACCTCTGCATTCCGCCCTGGCATGCTGTCAATTAACTTCTGGGCCACATCCTGACTGATGGCAGCCCATTCTTGCATAATCAATGCTTGGAGTTTGTCAGAATTTGTGGGGTTTTGTTTGTCCACCCACCTGTTGAGGATTGACCAAAAGTTCTCAATGGGATTAAGGTCTGGGGAGTTTCCTGGCCATGGACCCAAAATATTGATATTTTTTTCTTCCCCGAGCCACTTAGTTATCACTTTTGCCTTATGATAAGGCGCTCCATCATGCTGGAAAAGGCATGGTTCGTCACCAAACTGTTTCTGGATGGTTGGGAGAAGTTGTTCTCAGAGAATGTGTTGGTACCATTCTTTATTCATGGCTGTGTTCTTAGGCAAAATTGTGAATGAGCCCACTCCCTTAGCTGAGAAGCAACCCCACACATGAATGGTCTCAGGATGCTTTACTGTTGGCATGACACAGGACTGATGGTAGCGCTCACCTTGTCTTCTCCGGACAAGCTTTTTTCTGGATGCCCCAAACAATCGGAAAGGGGATTCATCAGAGAAAATGACTCTACCCCAGTCCTCAGCAGTCCAATCCCTGTACCTTTTGCAGAATATCAGTCTGGCCCTGACTTTTTTCCTGGAGAGAAGTGGCTTCTTTGCTGCCCTTCTTGACACCAGGCCATCCTCCAAAAGTCTTCACCTCACTGTGCGTGCAGATGCACTCACACCTGCCTACTGCCATTCCTGCGCAAACTCTGTACTGGTGGTGCCCCGATTCTACAGCTGAATCAACTTTAGGAGACGGTGCTTTCGCTTTCTGGAATTTGGGAGCCCTGAAGCCTTCATTCACAACAATTGAACCGCTCTCCTTGAAGCTCTTGATGATCCGATAAATGGTTGATTTAGTTGCGATCTTACTGGCAGCATTATCCTTGCCCGTGAATCCCTTTTATTGTGCTAAGCAATGATGACGGCACGTGTTTCCTTGCAGGTAACCGTGGTTGACAGAGGAAGAACAATGATTCCAAACACAACCCTCCTTTTGAAGCTTCCAGTCTGTTATTCGAACTCAATCAGCATGACAGAGTGATCTACAGCCTTATCCTCATCAACACTCGCACCTGTGTTAAGGAGAGAATCACTGACATGATGTCGGCTGGTCCTTTTGCGGCAGGGCTGAAATGCAGTGGAAATGTTTTTGGGGGATTCAGTTCATTTGCATGGCAAAGAGGGGCTTTGAAAATCATCTGATCACTCTTCATAACATTCTGGAGTATATGCAAATTTCTATCATACAAACTGAGGCAGCAGACTTTGTGAAAATGTATATTCATTCTCAAAACTTTTGGCCATGACTGTACATCATTCATTTAAAAGGCCAAAAATGGATTTAACAATTGCAGACTGTAGCTTTAAAAGAAACATCAGGACTTCTAGAAGTTCCACTATACAGTTGTTAAAATGAAGTAGATGAGGATTTGATGTGATATTGATGAGGTGTTCTGTCTCCCTGTTTTGTTCAGTGTCCAGAAGCCCAGAGCAGAGTCACCTACAACCAGCCTGCTATCAATGAAGAGTGATCAGCCACCTGCTTTCAGCCAGGAACCATTACCAGATGACAATAAGGAAGTGGAGAGTTTGGACAGTGAGGATGTATTAAAGATCACACACAACCTTCTGGACAGAAGAAGTAAGACTGTGTTTCATACAATATCACAAAGAACGGTACAAAGGCCCTTATAAAACACACACATTAACTTATGAGTCCCAACTCTCATTGTTTTCCTACAGGTCAAACTCTGCTGACAGTCCAACAAGACGTTAAGGCTAAACTGAAACACAAGTATCAACACATTGGAATTGGACACCATGGAAATCAAAGTTTGTTCAAGGACATCTACACAGAGCTCTACATCACAGAGGGTGGAAGTGGAGGGCTCAATAATGAACATGAGGTTAGACAGATTGAGATGGCATCCAAGAAACTAACCACACAAGAGACACAAATCAAATGCAACGACATCTTCAAGCCTTTACCTGGACAAGACAAACCAATCAGAACTGTGCTGACCAAAGGAATCGCTGGCATTGGAAAAACAGTCTCTGTGCAGAAGGTCATCCTTTACTGGGCAGAAGGAAAAGCAAATCAAGACATTCATTTCATGTTTCCTCTTCCTTTTTGTGATCTGAACCTGAAAAAGGACCAATACAGTCTGATGCAACTTCTTTCCCACTACTTGTCAGAGCTGAAAGAGATTGACTGCATTGAAGATGGTGAAACCAAAACTGTTTTCATTTTTGATGGTCTGGATGAGTGTCGACTTCCTCTAGACTTCAAAAACAATGAGAAATGCTGTGATGTCACGGAGCCAACCTCAGTGGACGTGCTGCTGACAAATCTCATCAAGGGGAATCTGCTTCCCTCTGCTCTCCTCTGGATAACCTCACGGCCTGCAGCAGCCAATCAGATCCCTCCTGAGTGTGTTGACCAGGTGACAGAGGTAAGAGGGTTCAATGATCCACAGAAGGAGGAGTATTTCAGGAAGAAAATCACAGATCAGAATCTGGCCAATGAAATCATCAAACACATGAAGACATCAAGGAGCCTCCACATCATGTGCCACATGCCAGTCTTCTGTTGGATATCAGCAACTGTCCTTGAGATGATGCTGAAAGAGGCAGAGAATGATGCAGTCCCCAAAACTCTGACCCAGATGTACTCACACTTCATGATCCAAATAATTTTGAAGAACAGGAAGTACAACAAAGCCACAGAGACAAACCCAAAGGAACTGTCTCAATCAGACAAAGAGATGATCCTGAAACTGGCAAAGCTGGCTTTCCAACAGCTGCAGAAGGGCAACCTGATCTTCTATGAGGAGGACCTGAGAGAGTGTGGCCTTGATGTCACAGAGGCATCAGAGTACTCAGCATTGTGTACAGAGATCTTTAAAGAGGAATCTGGGCTGTACCAAGACAAGGTCTACAGCTTTGTGCATCTGAGCATTCAGGAGTTTCTAGCAGCAGTGCATGCTTTAGAATCATGTCTCGGCAAGAAGGAAAATGTTTTCTCCCCCAAAGCAGTCACTAAGGGTCAAGATTATTATGAAAACAGCCGATTCAAATTCTGGTCATGCAAGTTGAAGCCTGACAAGTTGACGTCAATCGATGATAATGATTCCGATGATTGCGATGAAGACAAAAAGGATGACAATGATGAAGAGGAGTCAATCCAGTTGTTTGACTTACACAGGAGAGCAGTGGACCAGGCCTTGAAGAGTGAGATTGGAGACCTGGACCTGTTCCTCTGCTTCCTTCTGGGTCTCTCACTGGCGTCCAATCAGAATCTGTTACGAGGCCTTCTGACACAGACAGGATGTACCACACAGACCAATGAGGAAACAGTTGAGAGAACAGTCAAGTACCTTACAGACAACATCAAAAGGGAATCCTCAACAGAAAGGATCATCAACTTGTTCCACTGTCTGAATGAACTTGATGCCAATTCTCTAGTTGGAGACATGCAGACCTCCCTGCGATCAGGAACTCTTTCAGAAACAGAGCTAGAACCTGACCAATGTTCAGCCCTGGCCTTCCTGTTACTGATGTCAGAGGAGGTGCTGGAGGAGTTTGACCTGAAAACATACAACACATCAGAGAAAGGTTATCAGAGGTTGCTGTCGGTAGTGAGAACCTGTAAGAGAGCACTGTAAGTTCTGTTATTGAGTTGATGTATACAGTATCATTATAATGAAGGATTTGTATATCTAACAGATTATCTCCTCTCTCCAGACTGGAAAGCTGTAAACTCACATATAAATCCTGTGAGACTCTGACCTCAGCTCTGCAGACACCAAACTCCCCCCTGAGAGAACTGGACCTCAGCTACAATGACCTGGGAGACAGAGGAGTGGAGCTGCTCTGTGTTGGACTAACCAGTCCACTCTGCAACATACAGACACTAGTGTGAGTTAAATAACTTGACAATGAGTTATTATGTGTGTTTGAACATTTGTTAATCCTGTGCTCTTCTGCCCTCTAGTCTAGGTCAGTGTGGTCTGACAGAGGGTACCTGTTCTGATCTGGCCTCAGTCCTGAGTTCACCCAGCTCACAACTGAAACAACTGGAGCTGAGAGACAATGACCTGCAGGACTCAGGAGTTACACTGCTGTCTGCTGGACTGGTGGATCCAGACTGTAAACTACACACACTGGGGTAAGTACAGCTGTTTCAGTCAGGTTGGTACTGAGCTGAGTTACACTGCTGTCTGCTGAACTGGAGGATCCAGACTGTAAACTACACACACTGGGGTGAGTACAGCTGTTTCAGTCAGGTCGGTAATGAGCTTATTAAAACAAATTATCAGAAAATCTTATTTTTTATCACATTGTTTGTGTCATGGACAAATGTATTGGTGTCCTACAAGATGATTGACACCAGTACATCAACCTAGACAGCTGTTGTGTGTCTCTCTGTAGGCTGTCTGGCTGTCTGGTCACAGAGGAGGACTGTGCTGCTCTGTCTTCAGCTCTGAGGTCAAACCCCTCCCACCTGAAAGAGCTGGACCTGAGCTACAATCACCCAGGAGTCTCTGCAGGGGGACTGCTTTCAGCTGCTCTGGTGGATCCCACATATAAACTGATGAAGCTGAAGTAAGTCAGAATAGATGTCCTGATAGTGTGAGCAGCGGTTGTGTCATATGTAGTGTAGTAGGGTCAGTAACATGAGGACATGATGGTAGAATTAAGGGGAACTTTACTCAGCAGGCTGAGCACTCCAACACAGCATACATCATCACCACATGAATACTCTTCTTCTGCATCTCTGATATCCTATTGGAATTGTACTCTGTTCTGTATGCAGTAGGTAGGATAGAATACCTGTATGTCTCTGTTCTGTATGCAGTAGGTAGGATAGAATACCTGTATGTCTCTAGTAATGAATTGTACTCTGTTCTGTATGCAGTAGGTAGGATAGAATACCTGTATGTCTCTAGTAATGAATTGTACTCCGTTCTGTATGCAGTAGGTAGGATAGAATACCTGTATGTCTCTAGTAATGAATTGTACTCCGTTCTGTATGCATTAGGCAGGATAGAATACCTGTATGTCTCTAGTAATGAATTGTACTCCGTTCTGTATGAAGTACAGTGCCTTGCGAAAGTATTCGGCCCCCTTGAACTTTGCGACCTTTTGCCACATTTCAGGCTTCAAACATAAAGATATAAAACTGTATTTTTTTGTGAAGAATCAACAACAAGTGGGACACAATCATGAAGTGGAACGACATTTATTGGATATTTCAAACTTTTTTAACAAATCAAAAACTGAAAAATTGGGCGTACAAAATTATTCAGCCCCTTTACTTTCAGTGCAGCAAACTCTCTCCAGAAGTTCAGTGAGGATCTCTGAATGATCCAATGTTGACCTAAATGACTAATGATGATAAATACAATCCACCTGTGTGTAATCAAGTCTCCGTATAAATGCACCTGCACTGTGATAGTCTCAGAGGTCCGTTAAAAGCGCAGAGAGCATCATGAAGAACAAGGAACACACCAGGCAGGTCCGAGATACTGTTGTGAAGAAGTTTAAAGCCGGATTTGGATACAAAAAGATTTCCCAAGCTTTAAACATCCCAAGGAGCACTGTGCAAGCAATAATATTGAAATGGAAGGAGTATCAGACCACTGCAAATCTACCAAGACCTGGCCGTCCCTCTAAACTTTCAGCTCATACAAGGAGAAGACTGATCAGAGATGCAGCCAAGAGGCCCATGATCACTCTGGATGAACTGCAGAGATCTACAGCTGAGGTGGGAGACTCTGTCCATAGGACAACAATCAGTCGTATATTGCACAAATCTGGCCTTTATGGAAGAGTGGCAAGAAGAAAGCCATTTCTTAAAGATATCCATAAAAAGTGTTGTTTAAAGTTTGCCACAAGCCACCTGGGAGACACACCAAACATGTGGAAGAAGGTGCTCTGGTCAGATGAAACCAAAATTGAACTTTTTGGCAACAATGCAAAACGTTATGTTTGGCGTAAAAGCAACACAGCTCATCACCCTGAACACATCATCCCCACTGTCAAACATGGTGGTGGCAGCATCATGGTTTGGGCCTGCTTTTCTTCAGCAGGGACAGGGAAGATGGTTAAAATTCATGGGAAGATGGATGGAGCCAAATACAGGACCATTCTGGAAGAAAACCTGATGGAGTCTGCAAAAGACCTGAGACAGGGACGGAGATTTGTCTTCCAACAAGACAATGATCCAAAACATAAAGCAAAATCTACAATGGAATGGTTCAAAAATAAACATATCCAGGTGTTAGAATGGCCAAGTCAAAGTCCAGACCTGAATCCAATCGAGAATCTGTGGAAAGAACTGAAAACTGCTGTTCACAAATGCTCTCCATCCAACCTCACTGAGCTCGAGCTGTTTTGCAAGGAGGAATGGGAAAACATTTCAGTCTCTCGATGTGCAAAACTGATAGAGACAATACCCCAAGCGACTTACAGCTGTAATCGCAGCAAAAGGTGGAGCTACAAAGTATTAACTTAAGGGGGCTGAATAATTTTGCACGCCCAATTTTTCAGTTTTTGATTTGTTAAAAAAGTTTGAAATATCCAATAAATGTCGTTCCACTTCATGATTGTGTCCCACTTGTTGTTGATTCTTCACAAAAAAATACAGTTTTATATCTTTATGTTTGAAGCCTGAAATGTGGCAAAAGGTCACAAAGTTCAAGGGGGCCAAATACTTTCGCAAGGCACTGTAGGTAGGATAGAATACCTGTATGTCTCTAGTAATGAATTGTACTCTGTTCTGTATGCAGTAGGTAGGATAGAATACCTGTATGTCTCTAGTACTGAATTGTACTCCATTCTGTATGCAGTAGGTAGGATAGAATACCTGTATGTTTCCGTTTTGTATGCATTGGGTAGGATAGAATACCTGTATGTCTCTAGTAATGAATTGTACTCCGTTCTGTATGCAGTAGGTAGGATAGAATACCTGTATGTCTCTAGTAATGAATTGTACTCCGTTCTGTATGCAGTAGGTAGGATAGAATACCTGTATGTCTCTAGTAATGAATTGTACTCCGTTCTGTATGCATTAGGCAGGATAGAATACCTGTATGTCTCTAGTAATGAATAGTACTCCGTTCTGTATGCAGTAGGTAGGATACTAATGAACTGGGATAGTGCACCAGAACACAGCAATATGGTTTAAATGTTGACTGCTTTATTAGGGTTTTGTCAGTCAATAACCTGTTTCTCCTACAGTGTGGATCATGGTGGAGAGTGCAGGCTGAAATCAGGGCTGAGGAAATGTAAGTCTCTTCAATCCTAATTAACTGCATATTCAGAACTATAGTAACATAGTAACTAATCAATACTTGTTCTGTACCTACAAAACAACATTTTATGTGAAGATGTGGTTTGATTAAACTCTCCTTTCATCTACAGATGCCTGTCATCTCACCCTGGACCCAGATACAGCACACCCAAACCTGAGACTGTCTGAGGGGAACAGGAAGGTGACACGGGTGTTGAAGGAGCAGCATTATGAAGACCATCCAGACAGATTTGATTGTCATTGCCAAGTTGTATGCAGTGAAGTAATTTCTGGAGGTCGTTATTACTGGGAGGTGGAGAGGTATGGTGACATGGCTGACATTGGTGTGGTGTACAAAGGAATGAAGAGGAAGGGACGGGAGGATGACAGTTGGATTGGACTCAATAGGAAGTCCTGGTGTTTATACTGCTATGATAGTGCTTATGAATTTATCCATGCTGGAGTCAGCAGATCCATCTCTGGTCGTTATTCTCACAGAGTTGGAGTATATCTGGACTGGCCAGCTGGTACTTTGTCCTTCTATAGTGTGTCCTCCTCTGGTACACTGACACACCTTCACACAGAACACACCACATTCACTGAACCCCTCTATCCTGGATTTGGGGTTTACTCCTCCTCCTCAGTGACCCTGTGTCAGATAGATGACCAACACATTCAGAGGTGAGTCATAGCAATGTTTCATCATTTGTTTTCCCCTGGAATAATTTCTACAGTTAGATTAGTAGTAGTGGTGTTTTTTAATGTGTTCTCTTGGACCAACAGACAGTTAGATGTGGCACAAGCTCAGTGTTTTATGAGGGGGACGTATGTGTGTGGAGGTTGATACCTGGTGACTTCACATCTCTAGGGGGGTGTGTAACTCATGATACCTGGTGACTTCACATCTCTAGGGGGGTATGTAACTCATGATACCTGGTGACTTCACATCTCTAGCAGGGAATGTAACTCATGATACCTGGTGACTTCATCTCTAGGGGGTTATGTAACTCATGATACCTGGTGACTTCATCTCTAGGGGGGAATGTAACTCATGATACCTGGTGACTTCATCTCTAGGGGGGAATGTAACTCATGATACCTGGTGACTTCACATCTATAAGCAATGTCCACCTGAGGGATCCTGAGTGTCGCAGACCAGGGTTCGATCCCGGGCTGTATCGCAACCGGCCGTGAGGGCGGCGCACAATTGGCCTAGCGTTGTCCGGGTTAGGGGAGGGTCTGGGGTAGGGGAGGGTTTGGCTGGGGTAGGGGAGGGTCTGAGGTATGGGAGGGTTTGGCTGGTGTAGGGGAGGTTCTGGGGTAGGGGAGGATCTGGCTGGGGTAGGGAAGGTTCTGGGGTAGGGGAGGGTCTGGCTGGGGTAGGGGAGGCTCTGGGGTAGAGGAGGGTCTGGGGTAGGGGAGGGTCTGGGGTAGGGGAGGGTCTGGGGTAGGGGATGCTCTGGCTGGGGTAGGGGAGGGTCTGGGATAGGGGAGGTTCTGGTGTAGGGGAGGGTCTGGGGTAGGGGAGGTTCTGGGGTAGGGGAGGGTCTGGCTGGGATAGGGGAGGCTCTGGGGTAGGGGAGGGTCTGGGGTAGGGGATGCTCTGGCTGGGGTAGGGGAGGGTCTGGGGTAGGGGAGGTTCTGGGGTAGGGGAGGTTCTGGGGCAGGGGAGGTTCTGGGGTAGGGGAGGGTCTGGGGTGGGGGGGGGTCTGGGATATGGTAGGGTCTCAAGGGGAGGGTCTGGGGTAGGGGAGGGTCTGGGGTAGGGTTGGTTCTGGGGTAGGGGAGGTTTTGGGTTAGGGAAAGGTCTGGGGTAGGGGAGATTCTGGGGTAGGGGAGGTTCTGGGGTAGGGGAGGTTCTGGCTGTAGGCCGCCATTTTAAATAAGATATTTTTCTTATTGTTCTTATCTTATTGACTTGCCTAGTTAAATAATAAAATAATAATATAACTAAATATAATATATTTAGTTGAATCAGTCTATCCTTCTGCTTTACCAACACCAGAGACCATGGTGGAGAGAGTTGGACCAAGCCTGGACCTGAGAAAACCAGAGACCATGGTGGAGAGAGTTGGACCAAGCCTGGACCTGAGGACACCAGAGACCATGGTGGAGAGTGTTGTATCAAGTCTGGACCTGAGAACACCAGAGACCATGGTGGAGAGAGTTGGACCAAGCCTGGACCTGAGAACACCAGAGACCATGGTGGAGAGAGTTGGACCAAGCCTGGACCTGAGAACACCAGAGACCATCGTGGAGAGAGTTGGACCAAGCCTGGACCTGAGAACACCAGAGACCATGGTGCAGAGTTTTGGATCAAACCTGAACCTGAGGACACAAGAGACCATGGTGGAGAGAGTTGTATCAAGCCTGGACCCGAGGACACCAGAGACCATGGTGGAGAGTGTTGTATCAAGCCTGGACCTGAGAACACCAGAGACCATGGTGGAGAGTGTTGTATCAAGTCTGGACCTGATAAATGTGAGTAAACTAATTTAATTGTTTTAAAATCCAAATACGATGAAAGCAATCACTACAGTTGATTCCCAGGCAAGGAACACAATCATGGTTTATTTGGTCAAAACAAACTTAAAGGTATTGTCAGCGATATGACGTAGATGCACAAAGTAAACGGTATTGTGTGCCGATTTCCGCAACAACTAAGAGCGTTGTAACACGATGCTAAACTTCTTGGCTGACACTCTGTTAGAGAGTGAAGAGAACATCCTAGGATCTAGCAGAAATCAGACCCCAACATCTACAAAACACGGACCAGAACGATGTTGTTTCCTGCTTCCACAAACATTAATTAATATAACACTTATGTCAGATTATGGTATGCTAATGAGTGTACATTCTGAGACTGTTGCTTAGTTTTATTCATTTTATTACAAGTCTATTTAATAATTATTAATTCATTATTACATGAGATTGTCCATTTTAAATAACTACTTTTGACTTCAGGGATTCCTCAGACCTGTAAGACTTGTGAACATGTTGAGGTAAGTCATAATGTCAATTCTTACTTTTACATATCTGCAGGAGTCAGGCACAGTCTCAAAACCAGGTGTGTACTGACCAACCATTCATACTGGGATATAGACAGTCCTGTGTTCTGCTTTAGTAATATAAACACAGTCTCACAGCCAGGTGTGTACTGACCAATCATTCATACTGGTATATAGACAGTCCTGTGTTCTGCTTTAGTAATATTAACACAGTCTCAAAGCCAGGTGTGTACTGACCAACCATTCATGCTGGGATATAGACAGTCCTGTGTTCTGCTTGGAGGCATGCAGGATTTTAGCTGTTGTCATATTTTGTCATTAGACAGTTCAATTGATAAATCACCAGCATTCCATGTAACATTGATTAAATACATTAGTTATAGTGTCACGTATTATCAAGGTGGGTGGAATCAGGCGCAGAGAGCAGGTTTCAGTGATTCGACAGTTTATTCTCCGGCGCACAAAAAACACGGTCAACCCAACACACAGGGTGAATAATCCAAACACAGGATCAAAATAGACCGGAGAGTAAAACACAAGTACTACACCAAATGACATGAATACAAAACAATCCCGCAAGGGCGGGACAACCTACTACATATAAGGACGTTAATTAAACTAAAATACACACAGGTGAAACTAATAAGACAAAACCAACAGACAAACGAAAAAGGGATCGGTTAGTGGCTAGTAGGACGGTGACGACGACCGCCGAGCACCGCCCGAACAGGCAGGAGAGCCAACTTCGCCGGAAGTCATGACAGTAGCCCCCCCCCCCCCCCTGACGCGCCGCCACCGCAGCGCGCCGCCACCGTCCTCGAGGACGACCCGGAGGACGAGGTGCTGGGCAATCCGGGTGGAGGCGGTGGAAATCTCTCAGGAGAGAAGGGTCCAAAATGTCCCCCACCGGAACCCAGCATCTCTCCTCTGGACCGTACCCCTCCCAGTCCACGAGGTACTGTAGGACCCCACCCGGCGTCTCGAATCCAGAATGCCCCGAACTGTGTACGCCGGGGACCCCTCGATGTCCAGAGGGGCGGATACTGTAATACCTAGGAAGTTGTAACCTGTAACACACCTCGTTTATTCTCCTCAGGACTTTGAACGGCCCCACACACTGCGGCCCCAGCTTCCGACAGGGCAGGCGGAGGGGCAGGTTTCGGGTCGAGAGCCAGACCCTGTCCCCCGGTGCAAACACGGGGGCCTCACTGCGGTGCTGGTCAGCGCTCCTCTTCTGCCGTTCTCCCGCTAACCGTAGTGAGTCCTGAACGGCTTTCCAGGTGTCCTTGGAGCGCTGTACCCATTCCTCCACCGCAGGAGCCTCGGTCTGGCTCTGATGCCATGGGGCCAGGACCGGCTGGTAACCTAACACACACTCGAAAGGGGACAAGTTAGTTGAGGAGTGGCGTAGGGAGTTCTGAGCTTGTTCAGCCCAGGGAACATACCTTGCCCACTCACCAGGCCGGTCCCGGCAATAGGACCGCAGAAACCTGCCCACATCCTGGTTTACGCGCTCCACCTGCGCATTACTCTTGGGGTGAAAACCTGAGGTTAAGCTGACCGAGACCCCCAGTCTCTCCATAAACGCCCTCCATACTCTGGACGTGAATTGGGGACCCCGATCAGAAACGATGTCCTCAGGCACCCCATAGTGCCGGAAGACACGGGTAAACAAGGTCTCCGCAGTCTGCAGGGCCGTAGGGAGACCGGGCAACGGGATGAGACGACAGGACTTAGAAAACCGATCCACAACGACCAGGATCGTAGTACTTCCCTGGGACGGGGGAAGGTCGGTAAGAAAGTCCACCGATAAGTGTGTCCACGGCCGTTGTGGAACGGGGAGAGGTTGTAATTTCCCTCTAGGCAGGTGCCGAGGAGTCTTGCTCTGAGCACACACTGAGCAGGAGGAGACATAAAATCTCACGTCTTTAGCCAGCGTGGGCCACCAGTATCTCCCTCTCAGACTCCGCACTGTCCTCTCGATGCCAGGATGACCCGAGGAGGGGAGAGTATGAGCCCACCGGATCAGCTTGTCCCGGACCCCCCTCGGCACGTACTGAGTCCCCACTGGACAGTTAGGGGGGGCCGGCTCTGACCGTGAGGCCTCCTCTATCTCCGCGTCCACCTCCCATTCCACCGGTGCCACGAGACATGACGGTGAAAGGATGGGAGTTGGCTCAACGGACCGCTCCTCGGTATCATAGAGGCGGGACAGCGCGTCGGCTTTGGTGTTTTGGGAGCCTGGCCGGTATGAGAGGGTAAACCAGAACCTGGTAAAAAACATGGCCCATCTAGCCTGATGTGGATTTAGTCTCGTCGCTGCCCGGATATACTCGAGATTACGATGGTCAGTCCAGATGAGAAAAGGGTGTTTATTCCCCTCAAGCCAATGTCTCCACACCTTCAGAGCCTTGACTACAGCTAACAACTCCCGGTCCCCCACATCATAGTTTTGCTCCGCTGGGCTGAGCTTGCTCGAAAAGAAAGCACACGGGCGAAGCTTGGGTGGCACGCCCGAGCGTTGGGACAGCACGGCTCCGACCCCAGCCTCGGACGCATCCACCTCCACTATGAACGCTAAAGAGGGGTCCGGATGCGCCAACACGGGCGCATTGGTGAACAGCTCCTTCAAACAACTGAAGGCTCAGCCCGCCTCTGCTGACCAGCGCAAGCGCACCGGTCCTCCCTTCAGCAGTGAGGTGATGGGAGCAGCCACCTGACCAAAACCCCGGATAAACCTCCGGTAGTAATTCGCAAACCCTAAAAACCGCTGCACCTCTTTCACCGTGGTCGGAGTCGGCCAATTACGCACGGCTGTAACGCGGTCATCCTCCATCACCACCCCGGAGGTGGAAATACGATACCCCAGGAAGGAAACGGACTGTTTGAAAAACTCACATTTCTCCGCCTTGCAATACAGGTCATGCTCCAGCAGTCGCCCAAGTACCTTACGCACCAGAGACACATGCGCCGCGCGTGTGGCAGAATAGATCAAGATGTCATCGATGTACACTACCACTCCCTGCCCGAGCAGGTCTCGGAGAATCTCATCTACGAAGGATTGGAAGACGGCTGGAGCATTCTTCAACCCATATGGCATGACGCGGTACTCATAGTGACCAGATGTAGTACTAAATGCGGTTTTCCACTCATCTCCTCCCCGGATACGCAACAGATTATACGCGCTCCTCAGGTCCAGTTTTGTGAAGAAGCGCGCCCCGTGAAATGATTCCACCGCCGTAGCAATGAGAGGTAGTGGGTAACTAAACCCCACTGTGATGGAATTTAGGCCTCTATAATCAATGCACGGACGCAGACCTCCATCCTTCTTCTTCACAAAAAAGAAGCTTGAGGAGACGGGTGATGCGGAGAGCCGAATGTACCCCTGTCCCAGCGATTCAGCAACATATGTTTCCATCGCTACCATCTCCTCCTGGGACAATGGATACACGTGACTCCTAGGAAGTGCAGCGTTCTCCAGAAGGTTTATCACGCAGTCCTATCGACGATGAGGTGGTAATTGGGTCACCTTCTTTTTACTGAAGGCGATAGCCAAATCGGCATATTCAGAGGGAATGCGCACGGTGGAAACTTGGTCTGGACTCTCCACCGTAGTCGCACCAACGGCAACTCCTATACACCTACCTGAACACTCCTCTGACCACCCCTTAAAAGCCCCCTGTTGCCAGAGAATCACAGGGTTGTGTTGAGCTAACCAGGGAACCCCCAACACCACTGGAAACGCAGGTGAATCTATAAGGAACAGACTAATCTGCTCCTTATGATCCCCCTGCGTTACCATGTCCAGCGGCACCGTAGCCTCTCTAATTACTCCTGACCCTAATGGTCGGCTATCTAAGGCGTGCACGGGGAAAGGTAGGTCTAACGACACCAGGGGAATCCCTAGCCTTAACGCAAGCCCACGATCCATGAAATTCCCAGCTGCGCCTGAATCGACTAGCGCCTTATGCTGTAGAGAGGGAAAAAACCCAGGGAAAGAAGTCAACACATACACATGACCGACAGGAAGCTCTGGGTGAGTCTGGTGCTTACTCACCTGGGGTGATCGAGCAGTGCTCCGCCTGCCCTCCCGACTCCCAGACGAGTTCCTCCAGCACCGGTCGGACGTGTGCCCTCGTCGACCACAACTGGTGCAGGAGGACACTCCTCCTCCGGTCCCCCTCGAAGCCGCCCCTCCTAATTCCATAGGGATAGGGGCAGGAGGGCTGGGAAGTGGAAACGACAGGGCCTGATCCAAACGCCCGCGGGCAGCCAGCAGGTTGTCGAGACGGATAGCCAAGTCAATGAGTTCATCCAGTGTGAATGTGGTGTCCCGACATGCCAGCTCCCTGCGGACGTCCTCCCTGAGACTGCATCTGAAATGATCGATCAAGGCCCTGTCGTTCCATCCTGCTCCTGCGGCCAAGGTCCTGAACTCCAGAGCAAAGTCCTGTACGCTCCTCGTCTCCTGACGCAGGTGGAACAGCCGTTCACCCGCCGCCCGACCCTCTGGTGGATGGTCAAAAACAGCTCGGAATCGGCGGGTGAACTCTGGGTAATTATCCCTCACCGAGTCCGGACCATTCCACACTGCGTTGGCCCACTCGAGGGCTCTCCCAGTCAAGCAGGAGACGAGGGCGCTCACGCTCTCCTCTCCGGAGGGAGCAGGACGCACGGTAGCCAGGTATAGTTCCAGTTGAAGGAGGAAACCCTGGCACCCAGCCGCCGTTCCGTCATACTCCCGTGGGAGTGTCAGCCGAAGAGCCCCGGAGCGAGATGTGGTCGCAGGAACAGGAGGTGCTGGAGAAGGGGGTGCTAGAGATGAGGTGGGAAGGCCACTCCTCTCACATCGATCCATCCTCTCCATCATTTGGTCCATGGCAGAACCAATCCGGTGAAGCACGCTGGTGTGATGGAGGACCCTCTCTTCCATCGATGGGAGAGGAGACGCGGCTGCTCCTGCTGATTCCATGGTTGGTGCGGGATTCTGTCACGTTTTATCAAGGTGGGTGGAATCAGGCGCAGAGAGCAGGTTTCAGTGATTCGACAGTTCATTCTCCGGAGCGCAAAAAACATGGTCAACCCAACACACAGGGTGAATAATCCAAACACAGGATCAAAATAGACCGGAGAGTAAAACACAAATAACAGGAATAAAAAAACAATCCCGCACAAAACAAGGGCGGGACAACCTACTACATATAAGGACGTTAATTAAACTAAAATACACACAGGTGAAACTAATAAGACAAAACCAACAGACAAACGAAAAAGGGATCGGTTAGTGGCTAGTAGGACGGTGACGACGACCGCCGAGCACCGCCCGAACAGGCAGGAGAGCAAACTTCGCCGGAAGTCATGACAGTAGCCCCCCCCCCCCCCCCCGACGCGCCGCCACCGCAGCGCGCCGCCACCGTCCTCGAGGACGACCCGGAGGACGAGGTGCCGCCCTCCATACTCTGAACGTGAATTGGGGACCCCGAGCAGAAACGATGTCCTCAGGCACCCCATAGTGCCGGAAGACACGGGTAAACAAGGTCTCCGCAGTCTGCAGGGCCGTAGGGAGACCGGGCAACGGGATGAGACGACAGGACTTAGAAAACCGATCCACAACGACCAGGATCGTAGTACTTCCCTGGGACGGGGGAAGGTCGGTAAGAAAGTCCACCGATAAGTGTGTCCACGGCCGTTGTGGAACGGGGAGAGGTTGTAATTTCCCTCTAGGCAGGTGCCGAGGAGTCTTGCTCTGAGCACACACTGAGCAGGAGGAGACATAAAATCTCACGTCTTTAGCCAGCGTGGGCCACCAGTATCTCCCTCTCAGACTCCGCACTGTCCTCTCGATGCCAGGATGACCCGAGGAGGGGAGAGTATGAGCCCACCGGATCAGCTTGTCCCGGACCCCCCTCGGCACGTACTGAGTCCCCACTGGACAGTTAGGGGGGGCCGGCTCTGACCGTGAGGCCTCCTCTATCTCCGCGTCCACCTCCCATACCACCGGTGCCACGAGACATGACGGTGAAATGATGGGAGTTGGCTCAACGAACCGCTCCTCGGTATCATAGAGGCGGGACAGCGCGTCGGCTTTGGTGTTTTGGGAGCCTGGCCGGTATGAGAGGGTAAACCGGAACCTGGTAAAAAACATGGCCCATCTAGCCTGATGTGGATTTAGTCTCGTCGCTGCCCGGATATACTCGAGATTACGATGGTCAGTCCAGATGAGAAAAGGGTGTTTAGCCCCCTCAAGCCAATGTCTCCACACCTTCAGAGCCTTGACTACAGCTAACAACTCCCGGTCCCCCACATCATAGTTTTGCTCCGCTGGGCTGAGCTTGCTCGAAAAGAAAGCACACGGGCGAAGCTTGGGTGGCACGCCCGAGCGTTGGGACAGCACGGCTCCGACCCCAGCCTCGGACGCATCCACCTCCACTATGACGACCGCCGAGCACCGCCCGAACAGGCAGGGGAGCAGACTTCGGCGGAAGTCGTGACATATAGATTAGATGAGTTACTTTCGTTAATGGGCCAGTTTCCCAGACACAGATTAAGTCTAGTCCTGGACCTTAAAGAACTTTCTATTGAAACTTCCATTGGGCATGCTTTTTTTTTTATTTATTTTTTTTATTTTACCTTTATTTAACCAGGCAAGTCAGTTAAGAACAAATTCTTATTTTCAATGACGGTCCAGCACTAGACTCAATCTGTGAGGCAGGAAACAGGCCCCATATGTATTACTGACATGCTTGTCCTTGTTCAGGACTTCACACACTGGCTTGAGATTGAACCCTTGACTTCCACTGTCCAGGGAGTGACAATGTTCAGGTAAAATAACTACTTTTAACATTTCATTCCACTTGCTAGTGTATTTCCCCATTACCTTTGGGAATAGTCTTCTAATCCAACCTCTCCATTTGACCATTGACCCTCTCTACCATATCTTGTTGTTGCTCTCAGACACAGGACACCCAAAGGGAGTTATGAGTGCACAGTGTCTGGGCTCCGCTGGCTGTGTGAGAGAGATGTCATTCTGAAGTATCACTTCAGGAACTGGGAACCCTACAGTCAACTTCTGAAAGACATGCAGTACACACAAGGTGGTCCATTGCTGGACATCACTATGGAGTTAGGTGAACTGGAGGAAGTTCATCTGCCACACTTTGTCTGTTTAGGTAAAACCATATAGAAATAGTTTTCAGAAAGACATTTCCATGTAACTGAGTTTCACTTCCTAAATTAATGAATGAACTATTCTGGGAGTTTGAGTTTACTGTGATCTGGTACTGCATATTCTTTGTGTTTTAGTTGGATGAATAATACAATATTTGTCTTTCTGTCTCCTTTGTATTGTGTTGTTCAGGGACCAACCCTTCCCTGAGGAATGAGATGAAGATTCTTCATGTAGAGGAACATGGAGTGTCTTTAGAGGAAGTGCATGAGGTCACCAGATTCCATGCTAAGATTCTCCATCCAAAGTTCTCAGCTATCTCTGTTATACTGAGATTACTGTCTTGGAACGTAGATGTCCACTGTGAGCTGATGCTCTATCTGACAGTGATAAAGGAAAAACTAATTCAACGCCTATACCTGTTTCCCAGTAACCCCGGCCAGATACAGGTGAGGTACCATTATTATAGAGATGACCTTAAACTGTACCACTGGTTAGTTATGTTGACACTCATTAAATGAAGATAAGTGTGTTGCTAGTTTTCTGAATAATGTTTGAATTAGACTATACATTGACTGGCTGTGTATTCCGTGCCTCGTTTCGCAGGCTGTGGAACAACAGGAAATAAAGTTTCAAGGGTCTAAAAGGATTCCCATCACAAGACCAGAGCGGTCCTTCAAACTGAATAGTTACTTCAGACTGAACATTCCCTGTTCAACCTCCATCACTCCACCGGTACAGTTTTAGTAGACTAAGAACATGAATCTGACATTTAAGTCACATATATCTCTCTCTCTCTGTCTCTGTTCATGCTGGCAGTGTTTGGTGCATGCTGGGTATTGTATGAGCGAGTGTGAGTGTTGCCTGGAGTTAGATCGCCTGTGGTTACTTTTCTGGGTGGTTTCCTTTTTGCCACTGATTCAGGTTTTTTTCAGTGGTAGAATTAGATATATTGTATTTCTTGTTGAATTGTTTTGGTTGGGATGGCGACCCACATGGGGATGTCACTGGAAATGGGGATGGCAGTGGAGGAGATGCCCGGTACTAGTGATGTGGTACAGGAGGGGGTTCAGGTGGGGCTAGTCTCCCAGGTAGTGGAGGAGATGCCCGGTACTAGTGATGTGGTACAGGAGGGGGTTCAGGTGGGGCTAGTCTCCCAGGTAGTGGAGGAGATGCCCGGTACTAGTGATGTGATACAGGAGGGGGTTCAGGTGGGGCTAGTCTCCCAGGTAGTGGAGGAGATGCCCGGTACTAGTGATGTGGTACAGGAGGGGGTTCAGGTGGGGCTAGTCTCCCAGGTAGTGGAGAAGATGGTACTAGTGATGTGGTACAGGAGGGGGTTCAGGTGGAGCTAGTCTCCCAGGTAGTGGAGGAGATGCCCGGTACTAGTGATGTGGTACAGGAGGGGGTTCAGGTGGAGCTAGTCTCCCAGGTAGTGGAGGAGATGCCCGGTACTAGTGATGTGGTACAGGAGGGGGTTCAGGTGGGGCTAGTCTCCCAGGTAGTGGAGGAGATGCCCGGTACTAGTGATGTGGTACAGGAGGGGGTTCAGGTGGAGCTAGTCTCCCAGGTAGTGGAGGAGATGCCCGGTACTAGTGATGTGGTACAGGAGGGGGTTCAGGTGGAGCTAGTCTCCCAGGTAGTGGAGATGCCCAGTACGGGTGATGTGGTACAGGAGGGGAGTGTTGAGAGGGATGTGGCAGAGGGGAGTCACGTGTCTGTGACCTCAGTTGAGGAGGATCAGGATAAGGATATGAACATTTCTGATATGATAGCAGCTGGCGATGACTCAATGGACAATCTAGGTAAATGCGTTTCTGGACCAGACTTTGGGGAAATCTGTTAAATTGGCTTGGGTATTAGAGGTAATAAAACAGAAATGGCTTCATTTAGTTTTTCAACAGGAGATACATGATGAGGCCAATGAGGTGGACTTGGGAATATGGTGGGAGGGGCAGCTTTTACACATGTTTTGCTGTTTGGGGTTTTAGGCTGGGTTTCTGTTCAGCACTTTGGGATACCAGCTGATGTACGAAGGGCTTTATAAATACATTTTATTTGATATACTCAGTCATGGTACTACTTTCATCCTGGGACGGCAATTTTGTTTTCTTCAGGCTTAAGGGTGACTGGTATCTAGAGATTGTCAAGGGTTAGGTTTTAGTGGTCAATGTTTTTTTTGTAATGTTTCTGCTCCTGATGAGGGTACAGAGTCCATTGCTGTATTTGATCAAGTAATGGAAACCTTAAGACAGCGTGGCTTCTTGTCTGTCTGGTCTACTAACTGAGTTTGAGCTTTCTGATGTGTGGAGTGTAAAGAATGCAAAAGTTAGTCAGTAAACATGGTTAAAAATTAATGAAGGTGGTGTCGGTGCAGCAGGGTTAGACAGGTTGTATTATCTGAGCTCTACTGTAGTATTTAATGAAGGTGGTGTCGGTGCAGCAAGGTTAGACAGGTTGTATGTATCTGAGCTCTACTGTAGTAGTTAATGAAGGTGGTGTCGGTGCAGCAAGGTTAGACAGGTTGTATGTATCTGAGCTCTACTGTAGTAGTTAATGAAGGTGGTGTCGGTGCAGCAAGGTTAGACAGGTTGTATTATCTGAGCTCTACTGTAGTATTTAATGAAGGTGGTGTCGGTGCAGCAAGGTTAGACAGGTTGTATTATCTGAGCTCTAGTGTAGTATTTAATGAAGGTGGTGTCGGTGCAGCAAGGTTAGACAGGTTGTATGTATCTGAGCTCTACTGTAGTAGTTAATGAAGGTGGTGTCGGTGCAGCAAGGTTAGACAGGTTGTATGTATCTGAGCTCTACTGTAGTAGTTAATGAAGGTGGTGTCGGTGCAGCAAGGTCAGACAGGTTGTATGTATTTGATCACTACTGTAGTAGTTAATGAAGGTGGTGTCGGTGCAGCAAGGTTAGACAGGTTGTATGTATCTGAGCTCTACTGTAGTAGTTAATGAAGGTGGTGTCGGTGCAGCAAGGTCAGACAGGTTGTATGTATTTGATCACTACTGTAGTAGTTAATGAAGGTGGTGTCGGTGCAACAAGGTTAGACAGGTTGTATGTATCTGATCACTACTGTAGTAGTTAATGAAGGTGGTGTCGGTGCAGCAAGGTTAGACAGGTTGTATGTATCTGAGCTCTACTGTAGTAGTTAATGAAGGTGGTGTCGGTGCAGCAAGGTTAGACAGGTTGTATTATCTGAGCTCTACTGTAGTAGTTAATGAAGGTGGTGTCGGTGCAGCAAGGTTAGACAGGTTGTATGTATCTGATAACTACTGTAGTAGTTAATGAAGGTGGTGTCGGTGCAGCAAGGTTAGACAGGTTGTATTATCTGAGCTCTACTGTAGTATTTAATGAAGGTGGTGTCGGTGCAGCAAGGTTAGACAGGTTGTATTATCTGAGCTCTACTGTAGTAGTTAATGAAGGTGGTGTCGGTGCAGCAAGGTTAGACAGGTTGTATGTATCTGAGCTCTACTGTAGTAGTTAATGAAGGTGGTGTCGGTGCAGCAAGGTCAGACAGGTTGTATGTATTTGATCACTACTGTAGTAGTTAATGAAGGTGGTGTCGGTGCAGCAAGGTTAGGCAGGTTGTATGTATCTGAGCTCTACTGTAGTAGTTAATGAAGGTGGTGTCGGTGCAGCAAGGTCAGACAGGTTGTATGTATTTGATCACTACTGTAGTAGTTAATGAAGGTGGTGTCGGTGCAGCAAGGTTAGACAGGTTGTATGTATCTGATCACTACTGTAGTAGTTAATGAAGGTGGTGTCGGTGCAGCAAGGTTAGACAGGTTGTATGTATCTGAGCTCTACTGTAGTAGTTAATGAAGGTGGTGTCGGTGCAGCAAGGTTAGACAGGTTGTATTATCTGAGCTCTACTGTAGTAGTTAATGAAGGTGGTGTCGGTGCAGCAAGGTTAGACAGGTTGTATGTATCTGATAACTACTGTAGTAGTTAATGAAGGTGGTGTCGGTGCAGCAAGGTTAGACAGGTTGTATTATCTGAGCTCTACTGTAGTATTTAATGAAGGTGGTGTCGGTGCAGCAAGGTTAGACAGGTTGTATTATCTGAGCTCTACTGTAGTAGTTAATGAAGGTGGTGTCAGTGCAGCAAGGTTAGACAGGTTGTATGTATCTGAGCTCTACTATAGTATTTAATGAAGGTGGTGTTGGTGCAGCAAGGTTAGACAGGTTGTATTATCTGAGCTCTACTGTAGTATTTAATGAAGGTGGTGTCGGTGCAGCAAGGTTAGACAGGTTGTATGTATCTGAGCTCTACTATAGTATTTAATGAAGGTGGTGTCGCTGCAGCAAGGTTAGACAGGTTGTATTATCTGAGCTCTACTGTAGTATTTAATGAAGGTGGTGTCGGTGCAGCAAGGTTAGACAGGTTGTATTATCTGAGCTCTACTGTAGTATTTAATGAAGGTGGTGTCGGTGCAGCAAGGTTAAACAGGTTGTATGTATCTGATCACTACTGCAGTAGGGTTGTAAGGTGACATTACTCCTGAGGGTTTTTCTGATCACCATATTGTTACTGTTGATATTCACTTGTCATGTCCATGAAGGTTCACCTTATTGGTATTTCAACATGAAGATATTACATGACGCAATGTTTTGGGAAAGGTTTTTGGTGTTTTGGGAAAAATTGAGGGTTATTAATTTGAATTTTGAATCCTTGAGACAATGGTGGGTGGTTGGGAAGGCCCAAATACGTGTGTCTTGTCAACAGTATACTGCTCCGTCTAGTATTGAGTTAAAGAGACTATCAGGGCCCTTAAACAGGACATCACATCTATTGAATTGAAGTTGCTCACTCAGATGGACCCCGGAGCCCCTGGCATCAATGTTTTACAATCTGAGTTCTATAAGCACTGGGGTGCTACCCCAGCTGTCTATTGGGGGGGATTTTTATGAAGTGGTGTGTGAATCTTGTCATGAGTATTCTCTTCCTGTATCCTGTCAACGTGTTGTGCTTTCATTGTTGCAAAAGGGGGGGATTTGGCCCTTTTAAAAAAAACTGCCAACTTGTTGCATTGCTGTGTGCAGAATTTTAAATGATATCTACGTGTCTCTCAAACAGGTATATAGAATGAAGAAGGCTTTTGATCGTGTGGACCACCATGTTTAAAACAATGAAAGCCTTTGGGTTTGGGGATGTTTTTTTTGTCTTGGATGAGTTTACTGTCTGCTGGGGCCTCGTGTATGGGGAGGGTGGGTTGAGCTGCCCCATCCCCATCCAAAGGGGCATCAGGCAGGGATGCCCAATTTCAGGACTGATATATTGTCTAAAGTTAAACTGTTACATTGGTGCCGTGACCCGGATCACTGGTTGCTGCGGAAAAGGAGGAGGTCAAAAGGGAGGTGAGTGTAACTGGTGTGAAATGGCTAGCTAGTTAGCGGTGGTGCGCGCTAATAGCATTTCAATCAGTGACGTCACTTGCTCTAAGACCTTGAAGTAGTGGTTCCCCTTGCTCTGCAAGGGCCACGGCTTTTGTGGGGCGATGGGTAACGATGCCAAGAGGGTGACTGTTGACGTGTGCAGAGCGTCCCTGGTTCGCGCCCAGGTTGGGGCGAGGGGATGGGTGTAAAGTCTAAACTGTTACACAAGGCCTGGTGGACATCTCTTCTTGGATCATGGCTTTCTGGCTTCATGCAGCCCAGAGACTGTTGTACTGTGACGGTTCTAGCTGGGTGGATACAGCCGACACATTGATGAGGAGAGCAGGCTGTTTGGCTTAGACAAGCAACTTTTCCTCTTAAAGCTGGAGGGGGGTGATTTGTCTGGCCTGACTCCATTCTATGAGTCTGTTATGCAGGCTTGGAGAGTTTCCTCTTAAAGCTGGAGGGGGGGTGATTTGTCTGGTCTGACTCCATTCTATAAGTCTGTTATACAGGCTTGGAGAGTTTTCACCATGTTGGGGAGGGGTGTCCATTCTGTGCTGAGTCTGAAACTCTGACACATCTGTTCTTACAGTGTCCCAGGTTGGTCGAGATGATTGACCTGATCACTGGTTGGTTCTCAGCTCTGGGAGAGGTTTTCTCTTCCCAAATGTTTATATTTGGGACAAAGTACAGGTTTAGTAGAAGGGGTGTTGTTCTCTTACTTAACTTTGTGTCAGGGGCAGCTAAATTATCAATTTGATAGACATGAAAGAACAGTATTCGGGAACAGGGGACTGTGGACGTGCTGGAGGGGATGTTGGCAGCCAGATTGAGGGTTGAGTTTGCCTGTTACAAAATGGTTAACATTGATCTGTTTGAGTATGTGGGTTATTCAGAGGCTGTTATATTTAGTTACTGTGGCGGAAGATTTGGAGTTGTGTTTTTAATTAATGTTTAACCATGTTTTTGTTTAACCTCTCCTCTCTCTCTTGCTCTCTCTCCCCCTCCCTCGCTCTCTCTCCCCCTCCCTCCCCCCAGAGGATTCATCTCATACATAGAGACACCACACCAAGCTTTTTCAAGGTGGATATGGAAATTACAGGGATTGAGATGGAGTTAATCGGTGATGATGAGAGGATAGTATGGAAAGAAACTCTACAAAAATGTAGGAGAATATGTCAATCATAACTTTTTCTGACAGATGCTATGTAGAGTGATATAACCAATTTATGTTTCTTTCAGATGAATTCATCACTGAAACCCATTCAACTAGTAAGTAAACATGAGAGATACAAACCAATGACTTGAGGGTCAGTCAACATGGTTTACTGTAGGACCCGGACTAGTCCTGATTATAAAAGACTGTCTTCAAGAACAATGACATCTCTTCCAGGACTTGATGTAGATTAGCCTGTTTCTGAATGCCCCAATGACATCTCCTCCAGGACTTGATGTAGATTAGCCTGGTTCTGAATGTCCCAATGACATCTCCTCCAGGACGTGATGTAGATTAGCCTGGTTCTGAATGCCCCAATGACATCTCCTCCAGGACTTGATGGAGATTAGCCTGGTTCTGAATGCCCCAATGACATCTCCTCCAGGACTTGATGTAGATTAGCCTGGTTCTGAATGCCCCAATGACATCTCCTCCAGGACTTGATGTAGATCAGCCTGGTTCTGAATGCCCCAATGACATCTCCTCCAGGACTTGATGTAGATTAGCCTGGTTCTGAATGCCCCAGTCTGGTTTTCTATGTCTGTGAAACCGCCCCTAAATGTGAATTTGTGATATGTTCAGGTCGTTATTGTAAAACAGAATGTTTTCTCAATACTTTTATTTTAGGATTCTGCTTCTAAATGACTGAAATGTAAATGTACAAATGTAATTATTTTGTAACCTGACTCTCTCAGGTGCTGTGTTGGGGGCAGGAGGTCCGGCTGAGAACAGTCTGACTGGTTCTGCAGTGCAGCAGCTGCGTTCTGTACGGACAGAGTTTGTGAAACGAGTATCAGGACCTGTCCTGGATGGTCTGCTGGACAGACTCCTGCAACACACAGTCATCAACCAGGAGGAAATGGAGTCAGTGAAGGTGATAGCTGAGAGGGCAGAGAAGGCACGTGACATCATCGACATGGTGTTGAGAAAAGGAACTGAGTCAAGTTACAGGATGATCAACTTATTTGGGGAACTGGACCCTTGTCTTTGTTCACAGCTTCAGATCAACAGTGTTGGGCTTCCAACCTAATGGTAGAATGGATAGTAACAGTGTTGGGGTAACAACCTAATGGTAGAATAGATAGTAACAGTGTTGGGGTACCAACCTAATGGTAGAATGGATAGTAACAGTGTTGGGGTACCAACCTAATGGTAGAATGGATAGTAACAGTGTTGGGGTACCAACCTAATGGTAGAATGGATAGTAACAGTGTTGGGGTACCAACCTAATGGTAGAATGGTTAGTAACAGTGTTGGGGTACCAACCTAATGGTAGAATGGATAGTAACAGTGTTGGGGTACCAACCTAATGGTAGAATGGATAGTAACAGTGTTGGGGTACCAACCTAATGGTAGAATGGATAGTAACAGTGTTGGGGTATCAACCTAATGGTAGAATGGATAGTAACAGTGTTGGGGTATCAACCTAATGGTAGAATGGGTAGTAACAGTGTTGGGGTAAAAACCTAATGGACAGTAACAGTGTTGGGGTATCAACCTAATGGTAGAATGGGTAGTAACAGTGTTGGGGTACCAACCTAATGGACAGTAACAGTGTTGGGGTACCAACCTAATGGTAGAATGGACAGTAACAGTGTTGGGGTACCAACCTAATGGACAGTAACAGTGTTGGGGTACCAACCTAATGGTAGAATGGACAGTAACAGTGTTGGGGTTAAGTGTTGTAGTAACAGTGTTGATCCTGATCCTAGACCAATTAAATATAGTTTTTGGTTCCTACAATGGTTCCATAGTGCTCTATTCACTATGTAGTGCACTAGTATCGACCAGGGCCCTATTCCCTATGTAGTGCACTACTTTAGACCAGGGCCCATAGGGCTCTATATAGGGAATAGGACTCTGGTCTATAGTAGTGCACTATATAGGGAATAGGGTCCCATTTAGGACTATCATTTAACTTGGTGAGTATTCCACCACACTTCTGTCTGTTCACCATTGGTTGGCTGGGAAGCCTGTAAACATTCATCTAATACACACACATTAAGAATGAGACACACACACACACACAGTAACGCAAAAACATCTACTGCCCCGTGTCCCTGAACAGGTAAATAATGTGCCAAACAAAAACCAGAACAGGTAACCAAAACAACAGGGTGAAGAAAAACAAACAGCTCCGTTCCGTTCGTTCTGCTTCGCTGATCAGTCCTCCGTCTATCGCTAAGCAACGGTCACTAGGCTGACACTACAACCCAGAGCCATGGATACAGGAAACTGGCCCATGTCCAGCTGTAGCATACGGGTCCATACAAATAGGCTCTAATCTCAACTGGCACCCTCTTCCCTATGAAGTGCACTACTTTAGACCAGAGCTGTGAGGGAAGTAGTACATTATATAAGGAGGAGGGTGCAATTTGAGGGTGTGATCATAGACTACAGAGTTTGTGTGATTGTCTCTGGTTTAGACGTGACAGTCTAGTGTGCA
The DNA here is from genome assembly GCF_057628025.1 of Oncorhynchus mykiss. Lineage (NCBI taxonomy): Eukaryota > Metazoa > Chordata > Actinopteri > Salmoniformes > Salmonidae > Oncorhynchus > Oncorhynchus mykiss. The sequence goes on from NC_143040.1 coordinate 2,057,736, forward strand.
GAGATGAGTGGGAGAGGGGAGTCTAGAGCTGTTTTCGAATACCCATACTAACATACTGTATACTACATACTTAATGAGAAAATACTACATACTATTAGTTCATTTTAGTATACTGTATACTACATACTTAATGAGTATATACTACATACTATTAGTTAATTTTAGTATACTGTATACTATTAGTTCATTTTAGTATACTGTAACCGACCAGCTCGTTGCCTTCTCTACCGGAAGTTGATGCTGTTGCTATGCAACCTCTTGCTAGCTAGTTAGCGTAACAAATTACTAGTTACACATTGTTAGACTTTGGGTGTGTTATTACATTAAATCTGGAGTGCTGGACGCTCAGACAGAGGAGTAGGGTTGCTTTGGGCTTTCTGGTGCTGCTGGAAACAATTTAATTACGCTTTTTCCCCCCGATGTTTACTGACACTGGTCATATTCAACAGGTGTTGAGCGCCTCGTAAATTCATTATTCTGCGCTCTGGTCTCTCAGGCGAGATGCTCTGAAATCGGAGTAGAAACAGAGAGAATTTACGAAAACACAACGACTATACCATTTAGCTAAGCTAAGAATGACGGGAATAATCAAGTCAATAAACGTTGAGTAGTTAGTTAGCCTGTAGTTAATATACTGGCACGTTTGATGTATAAGTAGCCAACTACTGTAGCGTTAGGTAGGTAGCTAACATACCGGTACATACAGCTGTAATGATATGCTGTGTGGTTCGTAAGGACAGCGTAGCTATCAAATTATCAACCAACATAACGTGTAAGGTAACTTATTTGAAAAGTAATTACTTTCTTACATTGCTCAACATTTTCTGAACATTTGTCATAATTTGTTAAAGCAATGAATTTGTATCCGCTGTCGTTGGACTTCAGCAACATACTTTCCACTATTTTCTTCAAATCTGAAAACTATGTGAAGCCCCGCCCACTTCATGAAGAATTGCATTATGGGCCCAAAGTATGGAATTAGTGTGTTCTGCTTGTAAATTTAATATTTTGGCGAATACGTACGAGATCCGGGAACTTTTGGCAAACTAAACTATATCATACTATGACCAATAAGCATACTATCTACTCAAATCACGTTGCAAATAGTACGGTTAGTGTGGTTAGTATGAGTATTAGAAAACGAACTTCCATCTGAAATGACACCCTATTGGAGGAGATGAGGGGAGACTAAGATTACCATCTGAAATGACACCCTATTGGAGGAGATGAGGAGAGTCTAGGATTACCATCTGAAATGACACCCTATTGGAGGAGATAGGGGAGACTAAAATTACCATCTGAAATGACACCCTATTGGAGGAGATGAGGAGAGTCTAGGATTACCATCTGAACTGACACCCTATTGGAGGAGATGAGGGGGTCGAGGACTACCATCTGAAATGACACCCTATTGGAGGAGATTGTAAACATGTATTGTATATATATTGTAAACATGTATTGTGATGTTATTGGAATGTACTTACTGTATTTGCATACTCACTGTGAATGTGTCTGGGAAACTGGCTCTGAGAATTTGGCATTCAACTTAAAACCACAGAAATGTATTTGATGAATATATTGTACAGTGTTGGCCTGTTAGAGGTTAATGAGAGAGGCTGAATATCAACACAACCATCTCAGTCTATCAGCAGTTTTCTCAGTGAGAGCCTCACGTCTGGAACACATTGACCATTGACAGACATACGGAGCTGTGTAACCTGTCACCCCTTTACCAATGACTTGAGAGTGGTTGAAGGACAAATAAGGAGCTGTTAACCTGTCACCCCTTTACCAATGACTTGAGAGTGGTTGAAGGACAAATAAGGAGCTGTTAACCTGTCACTCCTTTCCCAATGACTTGAGAGTGTCTGAAGGACATATAAGGAGATGTGTGACCTGTCACTCCTTTACCAATGACTTGAGAGTGTCTGAAGGACATATAAGGAGCTGTGTGACCTGTCACTCCTTTACCAATGACTTGAGTGGTTGAAGGACATATAAGGAGATGTGTGACCTGTCACTCCTTTACCAATGACTTGAGAGTGTCTGAAGGACATATAAGGAGCTGTGTGACCTGTCACTCCTTTACCAATGACTTGAGAGTGTCTGAAGGACATATAAGGAGCTGTGTGACCTGTCACTCCTTTACCAATGACTTGAGAGTGTCTGAAGGACATATAAGGAGCTGTGTGACCTGTCACTCCTTTACCAATGACTTGAGTGGTTGAAGGACATATAAGGAGATGTGTGACCTGTCACTCCTTTACCAATGACTTGAGAGTGTCTGAAGGACATATAAGGAGCTGTGTGACCTGTCACTCCTTTACCAATGACTTGAGAGTGTCTGAAGGACATATAAGGAGCTGTGTGACCTGTCACTCCTTTACCAATGACTTGAGAGTGTCTGAATGACATATAAGGAGCTGTTCAACCTACGTTGATCTACCTGCCCAGGAACTACAGTTAAACTAGCTAGCTGGCTAAATCTGTCACATTTACAGAAATGATGACTGATGTGAAGTACCTCTGTCAAATACATTTTCAATAAATGACAGGAAAAGGAATGGAATGTATTTGTCTGTGCATGTCTATCTCTGAATGTGTGTTGGTCTCTGTGTGTGAATGTGTCTTTGATTAGTGTGATTAGTTCAATGTAACTTCCCATTATAAATAGTGTATTTTTAACTTCATATGCTATACATTATAATCAATATTTTGGGGGAGTTTGCAGAATCATTGTCTATCATTGGTTACCCATCCTATCATGTTCCCTTAACAACACAGATATGACCGTCTAGCGTCCTTCTGCCGAACCTGGTTGTTGTCACACTGCCCTCTGCTGGTAGCACTGCAAAACATCACTCAAACAAATCCTGATATAAAATAATACAAAATGCACGTGTACCAGATAGAATATGAATTCATGGTCTGAATTCTGGCATTAAGTGTATGAAAACGTTACATGACATAAATGTGAATCTATAATATAATCGTATACATGTTGAACCAGCCCACTGTGTTGAAATAGGAAGTATATTTATAAGGAAGTGAAGGAAGAAACTGACAATATCGGTAGAAGAAAAATGTTTCTAAGGTTTGTACTGTACCGTTCTTTTACAATTTTATGGAGAAAAGAGGTTTGGAGGAGTTAGGCCATCGCACAGGTAAGACATCCACAGAATTGTTAAATTATTACAATACTGATTTCAACTTTCAATAATAATTATTTTAGGCTTCCTTACATTGATGCTGATTCATATTGATCAGCCTAGTCAATATGAATCAATGTTATATTATAGTCTACAGGGCCATGAGGTAGGTAGGGTATGGGAGATTGACTGCACATGATCGTGATTATTATCTTTGCGCTCTTTCACTTCCCGAAGGAAGACGTGTATCACGTAAACTAGTTTGAAAAATAAAAGTAATTCTCGTCAATTCGGGCAAGTAAAAGTGACGTGCGGCAATGGGTATTGAAACTAAAAGAAGGGCTTATGTGAAAAGTTTTTGCCGCGATCACAACAACTGGGAGCTCTGAAAAATACGATGTCAGCTCTCGAGAAAGAGGACGGTTCAAATCGATTTTTCCCAGTCAGATTTAGTTTTTTACCGAGATCCCTGTGGTTTTGAATGCGACATTAAGTTGATAAACTCAGAAAGGTGGTGATCTGCTTTGCTCACTAGTTACCACATCCACAAATTCAGAAGGTCCGCCTACCCGACCAATCAGATGAGGGAGTGTGATGACGCATTAGCTTACCCGACCAATCATATGGTTGCGGGAAACGCTGCAATCTCCAAATGGGTAAATCTCGAGTTCAAGTTTTGAGGACCAAATAACGAAATACATTCAGGAACAAGAACTGGCAACGTCACTAAAATTCATAACATCAGGAAAATACAAACGTTTTGGCCAAAGAATTAAGTGGGCGTTTTTTCTTTTTTTCGATAACTAGTATTTAAATGATTAGATCAACTGTTTGTTTTTTACGCACAACAAAGCCTTGACAAGAATGACGCGCTCGGCCCACTATTTATTGTTTCTGCAGTAAGGATTCACCCTCTTTAGAGAATTATTGTGTAACTTATCTGCAGGTAATCGTTGTTTTGAGCTCAAAAAGCACCTCGTAGCTGTATGTAAACCAGGGAGCGAAATGAACGGCTCTTTCACCGATGCAATTCGGTTACCGACGTTCACCAAAAAGATCCGAACGACCCATCACTAGTTGAAACAGGAAATATTTGTATAAGGAAATAGAGGAAGTAACGGACGTTATCGTCGAAGAAACATGTTTCAGAGGTTTGTAGCTTTCTTTTACAATGTAATGTAGAAAAGTATTTTTGAGAAGTTAGTTCATCATAAAGAGAGAGATGATTTAGGGTTTAAGACATCCGCCAAGTTAATACAATATTTATTTAAACGTTCAAGAATGATTATTTTAGGTTTATTTACGTTGGTATTGATTCATAGTGATTAGCCTAATCAATAAGATCCAATGTGATGTGAGAAAGGCTACAGGGCTATGAGGTATGGTATTATTGTTATCGGTGATTGACAGCACATTAAGGTGATTATTATCTGAGGAAACTGGCTAACTTTCACTTCCCGAAAGAAGACATCGGAGTTATGTATATTATGTATAGCTGTCAATAAGTAAAATAGTCTGCCTCGTCAAGTAAATGTGACGTTCAACAATGTGCGTAGGAACTATTTAAATGTAGGGCTAAATCACATGTCAACTTTAAAGCTTTCTGGTGACAGATGAGGAAGGCAGTGGTCTGTTTGACGAACTGCAGATGCGCTCGATATTACGTCACCGGCTCATCTATGCGCGTTTTGAACCCCGGCTTGAATCGTCACAACAACTTTTCTCAGAATGTAAACCCCGGTGCGCCGGGCGAGATAAACTGATCGCACCTCAAGTGAACTCAAGCAGAACATGAGTCTCTTCACTAAACCAGGGATGTGCAACTGGCGGCCCGCAACCAATAATAATACAAACATTGTTTTGGAACTCAGTCTGGATCTCAACTTCCTGTTGACCGTTAGAATAATAGAAAATGTAAATGTAAATGTGGTTGAGCATCAGCAGTCAGTCTATTAGCCCATGTTAGCTACATGTTTTTAGATTGGTAAATTAGTCTAGCGGCTAAACTTGTGGTAAGCATGGTTGAATTACCAACCGGGGTGGGTCCCATTGATCATCAGTTATCATATTAAAAACTGTTAACATTTGTCTCCACCTCATGGCAACATGTCCCCATGGCAACATGAGTAGAATTATCTGTAAAACTGAAAATGTTTTTCTCCTGACCCATGGGGGTGTATGGATGTGGGTATGCAGACTCACGAGACACTGAGGCCCCTCATGATGACTGACATTTTTTTGTGGCCCCCACCTTATCAATGTTCTCCATCCCTGCACTAAATGATAAGGAGAGGGAACTACCTGAATTTGTCCAATAGAAACTCTCGTTGTTGAAACATTTTGCTCTCCTACCACGTTAATTATCCTAACCTGCGACGTTAATTATCCTAACCTACCACGTTAATTATCCTAACCTACCACGTTAATTATCCTAACCTGCCACGTTAATTATCCTAACCTACCACGTTAATAATCCTAACCTGCCACATTAGTCATCCTAACCTGCCACGTTAATTATCCTTAATCTGAGGTAATGGTTAGGCACAAGGTTAGCAGTGTGGTTAAGGTTAGGTTTAAAACCTGTTTGGGATAGGGGGCAGCATTTTCATGTTTGGATGAAAAGCGTGCCCAGAGTAAACATCCTGCTACTCAGGCCCAGAAGCTAATATATGCATATTATTAGTTGTATTGGATAGAAAACACTCTGAAGTTTCTAAAACTGTTTGAATGATGTCTGTGAGTATAACAGAACTCATATGGCAGGCGAAAACCTGAGAAAAATCCAACCAGGAAGTTGGAAATCTGAGGTTTGTAGTTTTTCAACTCATTGCCTATCGAATATACATGTTATATGTTATTGTTATTATAAATACAATATAATATTGTCATAATAGTTTGTAGGCCATAATAGTTTGTAGGCCATAATAGTTTGTAGGTCATAATAGTTTATAGGTCATAATAGTTTGTAGGCCATAATAGTTTGTAGGACAAACCGTTCAGACGCTACATAAGATTTTGTGAGAAAAACGATTTTCGGGATGTCTCGTGGTCTGACAAACACCGTTGAAGCTCTGCCATCTTCAACCGCAGATGCGGAAGGGCGATATCGACGGATTCATAGACGAAGCTATGGATGCAAGGACTGACCAGACATTATATCAACATTAAATTATCGTTTTAACCATGTTTTAAGGCTACGGTGATTGTTTACAAACATTGGGGTAAAACAAGCTTATATTTTGGGTTCTGATGCAGTACGACAGTTGAACTGAACTCATGAGGCATTTATAAGTTCTATTCTTCAAGAATGGATAAGTATTGTCACGAATTGGCTCAAAGCCCGTAACAAAAGGGAGACAACGTGGAGATAAGGAGTAACAAAACATATATTTATTAAATAAAGTAAACGAAGTTCAAGATACAATGGTAATGGTGTAATCAGTCATGTAAGTCAGTGTTTTGCATGAATGTGATAATGCAGGGTGTTGAAAGGTGCCAAAGCAAACAACCAAAAACCACCAAGATACACAACAAAATCCAAAAGGTGTCTGCATGGAGTCTCCTCCAAGAATGGGGAAGTGGTGTATTTGTCCTTGGACACACTGGACCCAGGTGTTTCACACGTAGCTGATGACCCTCCAAACTCCGCCCACCGGCATCCTAATAAGGAAACGAGAACAAAGAGAGAATACGGCAGACAGAGTGGGAGGGTCGTCACAGTATACAGTATATCATTAATTCATAAGTCCAAAAATGGATGTAGCAACTAAAGATTCTAGCTTTAAAGACCCAAAGCAGGCATGTTTATATCAATATCAAATCATTTCTGGTTAACAATTAATGAAGTACTTTGCTGTAATGGATTTCCCCCAAAAAATGGTCTGTTATGGAGTCAGGGTATCCAACCAGGTAGACTAGCTGTTGTTATGTAGTCAGGGGATCCAACCAGGTAGACTAGCTGTTGTTATGGAGTCAGGGGATCCAACCAGGTAGACTAGCTGTTGTTATGGAGTCAGGGGATCCAACCAGGTAGACTAGCTATTGTTATGAAGTCAGGGGATCCAACCAGGTAGACTAGCTGTTGTTATGGAATCAGGGGATCCAACCAGGTCGACTAGCTGTTGTTATGGAGTCAGCTAATGGGGATCCAACCAGGTAGACTAGCTGTTGTTATGGAATCAGGGGATCCAACCAGGTAGACTAGCTGTTGTTATGGAGTCAGGGGATCCAACCAGGTAGACTAGCTGTTGTTGTGGAATCAGCAAATGGGGATCCAAGTCAAATCAAATGAATAACATATTGGACTGTGTATCTTTAATAACATAGTGGACTGTGAATCTTTAATAACATAGTGGACTGTGTATCTTTAATAACATAGTGGACTGTGTATCTTTAATAACATAGTGGACTGTGTATCTTTAATAACATAGTGGACTGTGTATGTTGGATACAATATGAAGTCGCTGATTGAACTCTTTGACCACAGATAGTAAATGTGTTGTCATTGTTTATGGTTCTTCAACAATGTTCAGAAATATTGACTGTTCTGTTATTTCTTATTGTAGCTGAGTGAGTTTTGACTTACATCAAAATGAGTCTCTCTGGGGAGAGAGAGGAGGAGACCACTGCCTCTAAAATGAGTCTCTCTGGGGAGAGAAAGGACGGGCCTACTGCCTCTAAAATAAGTCTCTCTGGTGAGAGAGAGGAGGAGACCACTGCCTCTAAAATTAGTCTCTCTGGGGAGAGAGAGGAGGGGACTACTGCCTTTAAAATGAGTCTCTCTGGGGAGAGAGAGGAGGAGACCACTGCCTCTAAAATGAGTATCTTTGGGGAGAGAGAGGACGGGACCACTGCCTCTAAAATGACTCAAGACACCAGTTCAAAGTGGTAAGAGATTAAATGTAAAATATACATTTCTCTTAAAGATATAAAACTAAAGGGAAAAGTGTTCCCAACATTTTTGAGAATGACACAAATATTCGTTTTCACAAAGTCTGCTGCCTCAGTGTCTTTAGATATTTTTGTCAGATGTTACTATGGAATACTGAAGTATAATTACAAGCATTTCATAAGTGTCAAAGGCTTTTATTGACAATTACATGAAGTTGATGCAAAGAGTCAATATTTGCAGTGTTGACCCTTCTTTTTCAAGACCTCTGCATTCCGCCCTGGCATTCTGTCAATTAACTTCTGGGCCACATCCTGACTGATGGCAGCCCATTCTTGCATAATCAATGCTTGGAGTTTGTCAGAATTTGTGGGGTTTTGTTTGTCCACCCACCTGTTGAGGATTGACCAAAAGTTCTCAATGGGATTAAGGTCTGGGGAGTTTCCTGGCCATGGACCCAAAATATTGATATTTTTTTCTTCCCCGAGCCACTTAGTTATCACTTTTGCCTTATGATAAGGCGCTCCATCATGCTGGAAAAGGCATGGTTCGTCACCAAACTGTTTCTGGATGGTTGGGAGAAGTTGTTCTCAGAGAATGTGTTGGTACCATTCTTTATTCATGGCTGTGTTCTTAGGCAAAATTGTGAATGAGCCCACTCCCTTAGCTGAGAAGCAACCCCACACATGAATGGTCTCAGGATGCTTTACTGTTGGCATGACACAGGACTGATGGTAGCGCTCACCTTGTCTTCTCCGGACAAGCTTTTTTCTGGATGCCCCAAACAATCGGAAAGGGGATTCATCAGAGAAAATGACTCTACCCCAGTCCTCAGCAGTCCAATCCCTGTACCTTTTGCAGAATATCAGTCTGGCCCTGACTTTTTTCCTGGAGAGAAGTGGCTTCTTTGCTGCCCTTCTTGACACCAGGCCATCCTCCAAAAGTCTTCACCTCACTGTGCGTGCAGATGCACTCACACCTGCCTACTGCCATTCCTGAGCAAACTCTGTACTGGTGGTGCCCCGATTCTACAGCTGAATCAACTTTAGGAGACGGTGCTTTCGCTTTCTGGAATTTGGGAGCCCTGAAGCCTTCATTCACAACAATTGAACCGCTCTCCTTGAAGCTCTTGATGATCCGATAAATGGTTGATTTAGTTGCGATCTTACTGGCAGCATTATCCTTGCCCGTGAATCCCTTTTATTGTGCTAAGCAATGATGACGGCACGTGTTTCCTTGCAGGTAACCGTGGTTGACAGAGGAAGAACAATGATTCCAAACACAACCCTCCTTTTGAAGCTTCCAGTCTGTTATTCGAACTCAATCAGCATGACAGAGTGATCTACAGCCTTATCCTCATCAACACTCGCACCTGTGTTAAGGAGAGAATCACTGACATGATGTCGGCTGGTCCTTTTGCGGCAGGGCTGAAATGCAGTGGAAATGTTTTTGGGGGATTCAGTTCATTTGCATGGCAAAGAGGGGCTTTGAAAATCATCTGATCACTCTTCATAACATTCTGGAGTATATGCAAATTTCTATCATACAAACTGAGGCAGCAGACTTTGTGAAAATTTATATTCATTCTCAAAACTTTTGGCCATGACTGTACATCATTCATTTAAAAGGCCAAAAATGGATTTAACAATTGCAGACTGTAGCTTTAAAAGAAACATCAGGACTTCTAGAAGTTCCACTATACAGTTGTTAAAATGAAGTAGATGAGGATTTGATGTGATATTGATGAGGTGTTCTGTCTCCCTGTTTTGTTCAGTGTCCAGAAGCCCAGAGCAGAGTCACCTACAACCAGCCTGCTATCAATGAAGAGTGATCAGCCACCTGCTTTCAGCCAGGAACCATTACCAGATGACAATAAGGAAGTCGAGAGTTTGGACAGTGAGGATGTAATAAAGATCACACACAACCTTCTGGACAGAAGAAGTAAGACTGTGTTTCATACAATATCACAAACAACGGTACAAAGGCCCTTATAAAACACACAAACTTATGAGTCCCAACTCTCATTGTTTTCCTACAGGTCAAACTCTGCTGACAGTCCAACAAGATGTTAAGGCTAAACTGAAACACAAGTATCAACACATTGGAATTGGACACCATGGAAATCAAAGTTTGTTCAAGGACATCTACACAGAGCTCTACATCACAGAGGGTGGAAGTGGAGGGCTCAATAATGAACATGAGGTTAGACAGATAGAGATGGCATCCAAGAAACTAACCACACAAGAGACACAAATCAAATGCAACGACATCTTCAAGCCTTTACCTGGACAAGACAAACCAATCAGAACTGTGCTGACCAAAGGAATCGCTGGCATTGGAAAAACAGTCTCTGTGCAGAAGGTCATCCTTGACTGGGCAGAAGGAAAAGCAAATCAAGACATTCATTTCATGTTTCCTCTTCCTTTTTGTGATCTGAACCTGAAAAAGGACCAATACAGTCTGATGCAACTTCTTTCCCACTACTTGTCAGAGCTGAAAGAGATTGACAGCATTGAAGATGGTGAAACCAAAACTGTTTTCATTTTTGATGGTCTGGATGAGTGTCGACTTCCTCTAGACTTCAAAAACAATGAGAAATGCTGTGATGTCACGGAGCCAACCTCAGTGGACGTGCTGCTGACAAATCTCATCAAGGGGAATCTGCTTCCCTCTGCTCTCCTCTGGATAACCTCACGGCCTGCAGCAGCCAATCAGATCCCTCCTGAGTGTGTTGACCAGGTGACAGAGGTAAGAGGGTTCAATGATCCACAGAAGGAGGAGTATTTCAGGAAGAAAATCACAGATCAGAATCTGGCCAATGAAATCATCAAACACATGAAGACATCAAGGAGCCTCCACATCATGTGCCACATGCCAGTCTTCTGTTGGATATCAGCAACTGTCCTTGAGATGATGCTGAAAGAGGCAGAGAATGATGCAGTCCCCAAAACTCTGACCCAGATGTACTCACACTTCATGATCCAAATCATTTTGAAGAACAGGAAGTACAACAAAGCCACAGAGACAAACCCAAAGGAACTGTCTCAATCAGACAAAGAGATGATCCTGAAACTAGCAAAGCTGGCTTTCCAACAGCTGCAGAAGGGCAACCTGATCTTCTATGAGGAGGACCTGAGAGAGTGTGGCCTTGATGTCACAGAGGCATCAGAGTACTCAGCATTGTGTACAGAGATCTTTAAAGAGGAATCTGGGCTGTACCAAGACAAGGTCTACAGCTTTGTGCATCTGAGCATTCAGGAGTTTCTAGCAGCAGTGCATGCTTTAGAATCATGTCTAGGCAAGAAGGAAAATGTTTTCTCCCCCAAAGCAGTCACTAAGGGTCAAGATTATTATGAAAACAGCCGATTCAAATTCTGGTCATGCAAGTTGAAGCCTGACAAGTTGACGTCAATCGATGATAATGATTCCGATGATTGCGATGAAGACAAAAAGGATGACAATGATGAAGAGGAGTCAATCCAGTTGTTTGACTTACACAGGAGAGCAGTGGACCAGGCCTTGAAGAGTGAGATTGGAGACCTGGACCTGTTCCTCTGCTTCCTTCTGGGTCTCTCACTGGCGTCCAATCAGAATCTGTTACGAGGCCTTCTGACACAGACAGGATGTACCACACAGACCAATGAGGAAACAGTTGAGAGAACAGTCAGGTACCTTACAGACAACATCAAAAGGGAATCCTCAACAGAAAGGATCATCAACTTGTTCCACTGTCTGAATGAACTTGATGCCAATTCTCTAGTTGGAGACATGCAGACCTCCCTGCGATCAGGAACTCTTTCAGAAACAGAGCTAGAACCTGACCAATGTTCAGCCCTGGCCTTCCTGTTACTGATGTCAGAGGAGGTGCTGGAGGAGTTTGACCTGAAAACATACAACACATCAGAGAAAGGTTATCAGAGGTTGCTGCCCGTAGTGAAATTCTGCAAGAGAGCACTGTGAGTTATGTTATTGAGTTGATGTATACAGTATCATTATAATGAAGGATTTGTATATCTAACAGATTATCTCCTCTCTCCAGACTGGAAAGCTGTAAACTCACATATGAATCCTGTGAGACTCTGACCTCAGCTCTGCAGACACCAAACTCCCCCCTGAGAGAACTGGACCTCAGCTACAATGACCTGGGAGACAGAGGAGTGGAGCTGCTCTGTGTTGGACTAACCAGTCCACTCTGCAACATACAGACACTAGTGTGAGTTAAATAACTTGACAATGAGTTATTATGTGTGTTTGAACATTTGTTAATCCTGTGCTCTTCTGCCCTCTAGTCTAGGTCAGTGTGGTCTGACAGAGGGTACCTGTTCTGATCTGGCCTCAGTCCTGAGTTCACCCAGCTCACAACTGAAACAACTGGAGCTGAGAGACAATGACCTGCAGGACTCAGGAGTTACACTGCTGTCTGCTGGACTGGTGGATCCAGACTGTAAACTACACACACTGGGGTAAGTACAGCTGTTTCAGTCAGGTTGGTACTGAGCTGAGTTACACTGCTGTCTGCTGGACTGGAGGATCCAGACTGTAAACTACACACACTGGGGTAAGTACAGCTGTTTCAGTCAGGTTGGTACTGAGCTGAGTTACACTGCTGTCTGCTGAACTGGAGGATCCGGACTGTAAACTACACACACTGGGGTGAGTACAGCTGTTTCAGTCAGGTCGGTAATGAGCTTATTAAAACAAATTATCAGAAAATCTTATTTTTTATCACATTGTTTGTGTCATGGACAAATGTATTGGTGTCCTACAAGATGATTGACACCAGTACATCAACCTAGACAGCTGTTGTGTGTCTCTCTGTAGGCTGTCTGGCTGTCTGGTCACAGAGGAGGGCTGTGCTGCTCTGTCTTCAGCTCTGAGGTCAAACCCCTCCCACCTGAAAGAGCTGGACCTGAGCTACAATCACCCAGGAGTCTCTGCAGGGGGACTGCTTTCAGCTGCTCTGGTGGATCCCACATATAAACTGACGAAGCTGAAGTAAGTCAGAATAGATGTCCTGATAGTGTGAGCAGTGGTTGTGTCATATGTAGTGTAGTAGGGTCAGTAACATGAGGACATGATGGTAGAATTAAGGGGAAGTTTACCCAGCAGGCTGAGCACTCCAACACAGCATACATCATCACCACATGAATACTCTTCTTCTGCATCTCTGATATCCTGTTGGAATTGTACTCTGTTCTGTATGCAGTAGGTAGGATAGAATTCCTGTATGTCTCTGTTCTGTATGCAGTAGGTAGGATAGAATACCTGTATGTCTCTAGTAATGAATTGTACTCTGTTCTGTATGCAGTAGGTAGGATAGAATACCTGTATGTCTCTAGTAATGAATTGTACTCCGTTCTGTATGCAGTAGGTAGGATAGAATACCTGTATGTCTCTAGTAATGAATTGTACTCCGTTCTGTATGCATTAGGTAGGATAGAATACCTGTATGTCTCTAGTAATGAATTGTACTCCGTTCTGTATGAAGTACAGTACCTTGCGAAAGTATTCGGCCCCCTTGAACTTTGCGACCTTTTGCCACATTTCAGGCTTCAAACATAAAGATATAAAACTGTATTTTTTTGTGAAGAATCAACAACAAGTGGGACACAATCATGAAGTGGAACGACATTTATTGGATATTTCAAACTTTTTTAACAAATCAAAAACTGAAAAATTGGGCGTACAAAATTATTCAGCCCCTTTACTTTCAGTGCAGCAAACTCTCTCCAGAAGTTCAGTGAGGATCTCTGAATGATCCAATGTTGACCTAAATGACTAATGATGATTAATACAATCCACCTGTGTGTAATCAAGTCTCCGTATAAATGCACCTGCACTGTGATAGTCTCAGAGGTCCGTTAAAAGCGCAGAGAGCATCATGAAGAACAAGGAACACACCAGGCAGGTCCGAGATACTGTTGTGAAGAAGTTTAAAGCCGGATTTGGATACAAAAAGATTTCCCAAGCTTTAAACATCCCAAGGAGCACTGTGCAAGCAATAATATTGAAATGGAAGGAGTATCAGACCACTGCAAATCTACCAAGACCTGGCCGTCCCTCTAAACTTTCAGCTCATACAAGGAGAAGACTGATCAGGGATGCAGCCAAGAGGCCCATGATCACTCTGGATGAACTGCAGAGATCTACAGCTGAGGTGGGAGACTCTGTCCATAGGACAACAATCAGTCGTATATTGCACAAATCTGGCCTTTATGGAAGAGTGGCAAGAAGAAAGCCATTTCTTAAAGATATCCATAAAAAGTGTTGTTTAAAGTTTGCCACAAGCCACCTGGGAGACACACCAAACATGTGGAAGAAGGTGCTCTGGTCAGATGAAACCAAAATTGAACTTTTTGGCAACAATGCAAAACGTTATGTTTGGTGTAAAAGCAACACAGCTCATCACCCTGAACACACCATCCCCACTGTCAAACATGGTGGTGGCAGCATCATGGTTTGGGCCTGCTTTTCTTCAGCAGGGACAGGGAAGATGGTTAAAATTCATGGGAAGATGGATGGAGCCAAATACAGGACCATTCTGGAAGAAAACCTGATGGAGTCTGCAAAAGACCTGAGACAGGGACGGAGATTTGTCTTCCAACAAGACAATGATCCAAAACATAAAGCAAAATCTACAATGGAATGGTTCAAAAATAAACATATCCAGGTGTTAGAATGGCCAAGTCAAAGTCCAGACCTGAATCCAATCGAGAATCTGTGGAAAGAACTGAAAACTGCTGTTCACAAATGCTCTCCATCCAACCTCACTGAGCTCGAGCTGTTTTGCAAGGAGGAATGGGAAAACATTTCAGTCTCTCGATGTGCAAAACTGATAGAGACAATACCCCAAGCGACTTACAGCTGTAATCGCAGCAAAAGGTGGCGCTACAAAGTATTAACTTAAGGGGGCTGAATAATTTTGCACGCCCAATTTTTCAGTTTTTGATTTGTTAAAAAAGTTTGAAATATCCAATAAATGTCGTTCCACTTCATGATTGTGTCCCACTTGTTGTTGATTCTTCACAAAAAAATACAGTTTTATATCTTTATGTTTGAAGCCTGAAATGTGGCAAAAGGTCACAAAGTTCAAGGGGGCCGAATACTTTCGCAAGGCACTGTAGGTAGGATAGAATACCTGTATGTCTCTAGTAATGAATTGTACTCTGTTCTGTATGCAGTAGGTAGGATAGAATACCTGTATGTCTCTAGTACTGAATTGTACTCCATTCTGTATGCAGTAGGTAGGATAGAATACCTGTATGTCTCTAGTAATGAATTGTACTCCGTTCTGTATGCAGTACGTAGGATACTAATGAACTGGGATAGTGCACCAGAACACAGCAATATGGTTTAAATGTTGACTGCTTTATTAGGGTTTTGTCAGTCAATAACCTGTTTCTCCTACAGTGTGGATCATGGTGGAGAGTGCAGGCTGAAATCAGGGCTGAGGAAATGTAAGTCTCTTCAATCCTAATTAACTGCATATTCAGAACTATAGTAACATAGTAACTAATCAATACTTGTTCTGTACCTACAAAACAACATTTTATGTGAAGATGTGGTTTGATTAAACTCTCCTTTCATCTACAGATGCCTGTCATCTCACCCTGGACCCAGATACAGCACACCCAAACCTGAGACTGTCTGAGGGGAACAGGAAGGTGACACGGGTGTTGAAGGAGCAGCATTATGAAGACCATCCAGACAGATTTGATTGTCATTGCCAAGTTGTCTGCAGTGAAGTAATTTCTGGAGGTCGTTATTACTGGGAGGTGGAGAGGTATGGTGACATGGCTGACATTGGTGTGGTGTACAAAGGAATGAAGAGGAAGGGACGGGAGGATGACAGTTGGATTGGACTCAATAGGAAGTCCTGGTGTTTATACTGCTATGATAGTGCTTATGAATTTATCCATGCTGGAGTCAGCAGATCCATCTCTGGTCGTTATTCTCACAGAGTTGGAGTATATCTGGACTGGCCAGCTGGTACTTTGTCCTTCTATAGTGTGTCCTCCTCTGGTACACTGACACACCTTCACACAGAACACACCACATTCACTGAACCCCTCTATCCTGGATTTGGGGTTTACTCCTCCTCCTCAGTGACCCTGTGTCAGATAGATGACCAACACATTCAGAGGTGAGTCATAGCAATGTTTCATCATTTGTTTTCCCCTGGAATCATTTCTACAGTTAGATTAGTAGTAGTGGTGTTTTTTAATGTGTTCTCTTGGACCAACAGACAGTTAGATGTGGCACAAGCTCAGTGTTTTATGAGGGGGACGTATGTGTGTGGAGGTTGATACCTGGTGACTTCACATCTCTAGGGGGGTGTGTAACTCATGATACCTGGTGACTTCACATCTCTAGGGGGGTATGTAACTCATAATACCTGGTGACTTCACATCTCTAGGGGGGAATGTAACTCATGATACCTGGTGACTTCATCTCTAGGGGGTTATGTAACTCATGATACCTGGTGACTTCATCTCTAGGGGGGAATGTAACTCATGATACCTGGTGACTTCATCTCTAGGGGGAATGTAACTCATGATACCTGGTGACTTCACATCTATAAGCAATGTCCACCTGAGGGATCCTGAGTGTCGCAGACCAGGGTTCGATCCCGGGCTGTATCGCAACCGGCCGTGAGGGCGGCGCACAATTGGCCTAGCGTTGTCCGGGTTAGGGGAGGGTCTGGGGTAGGGGAGGGTTTGGCTGGGGTAGGGGAGGGTCTGAGGTATGGGAGGGTTTGGCTGGTGTAGGGGAGGTTCTGGGGTAGGGGAGGATCTGCCTGGGGTAGGGAAGGTTCTGGGGTAGGGGAGGGTCTGGCTGGGGTAGGGGAGGCTCTGGGGTAGAGGAGGGTCTGGGGTAGGGGAGGGTCTGGCTGGTGTAGGGGAGGCTCTGGCTGGGGTTGGGGAGGTTCTGGGGTAGGGGAGGTTCTGGGGTAGGGGAGGGTCTGGGGTAGGGGATGCTCTGGCTGGGGTAGGGGAGGGTCTGGGATAGGGGAGGTTCTGGTGTAGGGGAGGGTCTGGGGTAGGGGAGGTTCTGGGGTAGGGGAGGGTCTGGCTGGGATAGGGGAGGCTCTGGGGTAGGGGAGGGTCTGGGGTAGGGGATGCTCTGGCTGGGGTAGGGGAGGGTCTGGGGTAGGGGAGGTTCTGGGGTAGGGGAGGTTCTGGGGCAGGGGAGGTTCTGGGGTAGGGGAGATTCTGGGGTAGGGGAGGTTCTGGGGTAGGGGAGGTTCTGGCTGTAGGCCGCCATTTTAAATAAGATATTTTTCTTATTGTTCTTATCTTATTGACTTGCCTAGTTAAATAATAAAATAATAATATAACTAAATATAATATATTTAGTTGAATCAGTCTATCCTTCTGCTTTACCAACACCAGAGACCATGGTGGAGAGAGTTGGACCAAGCCTGGACCTGAGAAAACCAGAGACCATGGTGGAGAGAGTTGGACCAAGCCTGGACCTGAGGACACCAGAGACCATGGTGGAGAGTGTTGTATCAAGTCTGGACCTGAGAACACCAGAGACCATGGTGGAGAGAGTTGGACCAAGCCTGGACCTGAGAACACCAGAGACCATGGTGGAGAGAGTTGGACCAAGCCTGGACCTGAGAACACCAGAGACCATCGTGGAGAGAGTTGGACCAAGCCTGGACCTGAGAACACCAGAGACCATGGTGCAGAGTTTTGGATCAAACCTGAACCTGAGGACACAAGAGACCATGGTGGAGAGAGTTGTATCAAGCCTGGACCCGAGGACACCAGAGACCATGGTGGAGAGTGTTGTATCAAGCCTGGACCTGAGAACACCAGAGACCATGGTGGAGAGTGTTGTATCAAGTCTGGACCTGATAAATGTGAGTAAACTAATTTAATTGTTTTAAAATCCAAATACGATGAAAGCAATCACTACAGTTGATTCCCAGGCAAGGAACACAATCATGGTTTATTTGGTCAAAACAAACTTAAAGGTATTGTCAGCGATATGACGTAGATGCACAAAGTAAACGGTATTGTGTGCCGATTTCCGCAACAACTAAGAGCGTTGTAACACGATGCTAAACTTCTTGGCTGACACTCTGTTAGAGAGTGAAGAGAACATCCTAGGATCTAGCAGAAATCAGACCCCAACATCTACAAAACACGGACCAGAACGATGTTGTTTCCTGCTTCCACAAACATTAATTAATATAACACTTATGTCAGATTATGGTATGCTAATGAGTGTACATTCTGAGACTGTTGCTTAGTTTTATTCATTTTATTACAAGTCTATTTAATAATTATTAATTCATTATTACATGAGATTGTCCATTTTAAATAACTACTTTTGACTTCAGGGATTCCTCAGACCTGTAAGACTTGTGAACATGTTGAGGTAAGTCATAATGTCAATTCTTACTTTTACATATCTGCAGGAGTCAGGCACAGTCTCAAAACCAGGTGTGTACTGACCAACCATTCATACTGGGATATAGACAGTCCTGTGTTCTGCTTTAGTAATATAAACACAGTCTCACAGCCAGGTGTGTACTGACCAATCATTCATACTGGTATATAGACAGTCCTGTGTTCTGCTTTAGTAATATTAACACAGTCTCAAAGCCAGGTGTGTACTGACCAACCATTCATGCTGGGATATAGACAGTCCTGTGTTCTGCTTGGAGGCATGCAGGATTTTAGCTGTTGTCATATTTTGTCATTAGACAGTTCAATTGATAAATCCCCAGCATTCCATGTAACATTGATTAAATACATTAGTTATAGTGTCACGTATTATCAAGGTGGGTGGAATCAGGCGCAGAGAGCAGGTTTCAGTGATTCGACAGTTTATTCTCCGGCGCACAAAAAACACGGTCAACCCAACACACAGGGTGAATAATCCAAACACAGGATCAAAATAGACCGGAGAGTAAAACACAAGTACTACACCAAATGACATGAATACAAAACAATCCCGCACAAAACAAGGGCGGGACAACCTCCTACATATAAGGACGTTAATTAAACTAAAATACACACAGGTGAAACTAATAAGACAAAACCAACAGACAAACGAAAAAGGGATCGGTTAGTGGCTAGTAGGACGGTGACGACGACCGCCGAGCACCGCCCGAACAGGCAGGAGAGCCAACTTCGCCGGAAGTCATGACAGTAGCCCCCCCCCCCCTCCCGACGCGCCGCCACCGCAGCGCGCCGCCACCGTCCTCGAGGACGACCCGGAGGACGAGGTGCTGGGCAATCCGGGTGGAGGCGGTGGAAATCTCTCAGGAGAGAAGGGTCCAAAATGTCCCCCACCGGAACCCAGCATCTCTCCTCTGGACCGTACCCCTCCCAGTCCACGAGGTACTGTAGGACCCCACCCGGCGTCTCGAATCCAGAATGCCCCGAACTGTGTACGCCGGGGACCCCTCGATGTCCAGAGGGGCGGATACTGTAATACCTAGGAAGTTGTAACCTGTAACACACCTCGTTTATTCTCCTCAGGACTTTGAACGGCCCCACACACTGCGGCCCCAGCTTCCGACAGGGCAGGCGGAGGGGCAGGTTTCGGGTCGAGAGCCAGACCCTGTCCCCCGGTGCAAACACGGGGGCCTCACTGCGGTGCTGGTCAGCGCTCCTCTTCTGCCGTTCTCCCGCTAACCGTAGTGAGTCCTGAACGGCTTTCCAGGTGTCCTTGGAGCGCTGTACCCATTCCTCCACCGCAGGAGCCTCGGTCTGGCTCTGATGTCATGGGGCCAGGACCGGCTGGTAACCTAACACACACTCGAAAGGGGACAAGTTAGTTGAGGAGTGGCGTAGGGAGTTCTGAGCTTGTTCAGCCCAGGGAACATACCTTGCCCACTCACCAGGCCGGTCCCGGCAATAGGACCGCAGAAACCTGCCCACATCCTGGTTTACGCGCTCCACCTGCCCATTACTCTTGGGGTGAAAACCTGAGGTTAAGCTGACCGAGACCCCCAGTCTCTCCATAAACGCCCTCCATACTCTGGACGTGAATTGGGGACCCCGATCAGAAACAATGTCCTCAGGCACCCCATAGTGCCGGAAGACACGGGTAAACAAGGTCTCCGCAGTCTGCAGGGCCGTAGGGAGACCGGGCAACGGGATGAGACGACAGGACTTAGAAAACCGATCCACAACGACCAGGATCGTAGTACTTCCCTGGGACGGGGGAAGGTCGGTAAGAAAGTCCACCGATAAGTGTGTCCACGGCCGTTGTGGAACGGGGAGAGGTTGTAATTTCCCTCTAGGCAGGTGCCGAGGAGTCTTGCTCTGAGCACACACTGAGCAGGAGGAGACATAAAATCTCACGTCTTTAGCCAGCGTGGGCCACCAGTATCTCCCTCTCAGACTCCGCACTGTCCTCTCGATGCCAGGATGACCCGAGGAGGGGAGAGTATGAGCCCACCGGATCAGCTTGTCCCGGACCCCCCTCGGCACGTACTGAGTCCCCACTGGACAGTTAGGGGGGGCCGGCTCTGACCGTGAGGCCTCCTCTATCTCCGCGTCCACCTCCCATACCACCGGTGCCACGAGACATGACGGTGAAATGATGGGAGTTGGCTCAACGGACCGCTCCTCGGTATCATAGAGGCGGGACAGCGCGTCGGCTTTGGTGTTTTGGGAGCCTGGCCGGTATGAGAGGGTAAACCGGAACCTGGTAAAAAACATGGCCCATCTAGCCTGATGTGGATTTAGTCTCGTCGCTGCCCGGATATACTCGAGATTACGATGGTCAGTCCAGATGAGAAAAGGGTGTTTATTCCCCTCAAGCCAATGTCTCCACACCTTCAGAGCCTTGACTACAGCTAACAACTCCCGGTCCCCCACATCATAGTTTTGCTCCGCTGGGCTGAGCTTGCTCGAAAAGAAAGCACACGGGCGAAGCTTGGGTGGCACGCCCGAGCGTTGGGACAGCACGGCTCCGACCCCAGCCTCGGACGCATCCACCTCCACTATGAACGCTAAAGAGGGGTCCGGATGCGCCAACACGGGCGCATTGGTGAACAGCTCCTTCAAACAACTGAAGGCTCAGCCCGCCTCTGCTGACCAGCGCAAGCGCACCGGTCCTCCCTTCAGCAGTGAGGTGATGGGAGCAGCCACCTGACCAAAACCCCGGATAAACCTCCGGTAGTAATTGGCAAACCCTAAAAACCGCTGCACCTCTTTCACCGTGGTCGGAGTCGGCCAATTACGCACGGCTGTAACGCGGTCATCCTCCATCACCACCCCGGAGGTGGAAATACGATACCCCAGGAAGGAAACGGACTGTTTGAAAAACTCACATTTCTCCGCCTTGCAATACAGGTCATGCTCCAGCAGTCACCCAAGTACCTTACGCACCAGAGACACATGCGCCGCGCGTCTGGCAGAATAGATCAAGATGTCATCGATGTACACTACCACTCCCTGCCCGAGCAGTTCTCGGAGAATCTCATCTACGAAGGATTGGAAGACGGCTGGAGCATTCTTCAACCCATATGGCATGACGCGGTACTCATAGTGACCAGATGTAGTACTAAATGCGGTTTTCCACTCATCTCCTCCCCGGATACGCAACAGATTATACGCGCTCCTCAGGTCCAGTTTTGTGAAGAAGCGCGCCCCGTGAAATGATTCCACCGCCGTAGCAATGAGAGGTAGTGGGTAACTAAACCCCACTGTGATGGAATTTAGACCTCTATAATCAATGCACGGACGCAGACCTCCATCCTTCTTCTTCACAAAAAAGAAGCTTGAGGAGACGGGTGATGCGGAGAGCCGAATGTACCCCTGTCCCAGCGATTCAGCAACATATGTTTCCATCGCTACCATCTCCTCCTGGGACAATGGATACACGTGACTCCTAGGAAGTGCAGCGTTCTCCAGAAGGTTTATCACGCAGTCCTCTCGACGATGAGGTGGTAATTGGGTCGCCTTCTTTTTACTGAAGGCGATAGCCAAATCGGCATATTCAGAGGGAATGCGCACGGTGGAAACTTGGTCTGGACTCTCCACCGTAGTCGCACCAACGGCAACTCCTATACACCTACCTGAACACTCCTCTGACCACCCCTTAAAAGCCCCCTGTTGCCAGGGAATCACAGGGTTGTGTTGAGCTAACCAGGGAACCCCCAACACCACTGGAAACGCAGGTGAATCTATAAGGAACAGACTAATCTGCTCCTTATGATCCCCCTGCGTTACCATGTCCAGCGGCACCGTAGCCTCCCTAATTACTCCTGACCCTAATGGTCGGCTATCTAAGGCGTGCACGGGGAAAGGTAGGTCTAACGACACCAGGGGAATCCCTAGCCTTAACGCAAGCCCACGATCCATGAAATTCCCAGCTGCGCCTGAATCGACTAGCGCCTTATGCTGTAGAGAGGGAAAAAACCCAGGGAAAGAAGTCAACACATACACATGACCGACAGGAAGCTCTGGGTGAGTCTGGTGCTTACTCACCTGGGGTGATCGAGCAGTGCTCCGCCTGCCCTCCCGACTCCCAGACGAGTTCCTCCAGCACCGGTCGGACGTGTGCCCTCGTCGACCACAACTGGTGCAGGAGGACACTCCTCCTCCGGTCCCCCTCGAAGCCGCCCCTCCTAATTCCATAGGGATAGGGGCAGGAGGGCTGGGAAGTGGAAACGACAGGGCCTGATCCAAACGCCCGCGGGCAGCCAGCAGGTTGTCGAGACGGATAGCCAAGTCAATGAGTTCATCCAGTGTGAATGTGGTGTCCCGACATGCCAGCTCCCTGCGGACGTCCTCCCTGAGACTGCATCTGAAATGATCGATCAAGGCCCTGTCGTTCCATCCTGCTCCTGCGGCCAAGGTCCTGAACTCCAGAGCAAAGTCCTGTACGCTCCTCGTCTCCTGACGCAGGTGGAACAGCCGTTCACCCGCCGCCCGACCCTCTGGTGGATGGTCAAAAACAGCTCGGAATCGGCGGGTGAACTCTGGGTAATTATCCCTCACCGAGTCCGGACCATTCCACACTGCGTTGGCCCACTCGAGGCCTCTCCCAGTCAAGCAGGAGACGAGGGCGCTCACGCTCTCCTCTCCGGAGGGAGCAGGACGCACGGTAGCCAGGTATAGTTCCAGTTGAAGGAGGAAACCCTGGCACCCAGCCGCCGTTCCGTCATACTCCCGTGGGAGTGTCAGCCGAAGAGCCCCGGAGCGAGATGTGGTCGCAGGAACAGGAGGTGCTGGAGAAGGGGGTGCTAGAGATGAGGTGGGAAGGCCACTCCTCTCACATCGATCCATCCTCTCCATCATTTGGTCCATGGCAGAACCAATCCGGTGAAGCACGCTGGTGTGATGGAGGACCCTCTCTTCCATCGATGGAAGAGGAGACGCGGCTGCTCCTGCTGATTCCATGGTTGGTGCGGGATTCTGTCACGTTTTATCAAGGTGGGTGAAATCAGGCGCAGAGAGCAGGTTTCAGTGATTCGACAGTTCATTCTCCGGAGCGCAAAAAACATGGTCAACCCAACACACAGGGTGAATAATCCAAACACAGGATCAAAATAGACCGGAGAGTAAAACACAAATAACAGGAATAAAAAAACAATCCCGCACAAAACAAGGGCGGGACAACCTACTACATATAAGGACGTTAATTAAACTAAAATACACACAGGTGAATCTAATAAGACAAAACCAACAGACAAACGAAAAAGGGATTGGTTAGTGGCTAGTAGGACGGTGACGACGACCGCCGAGCACCGCCCGAACAGGCAGGAGAGCCAACTTCGCCGGAAGTCATGACAGTAGCCCCCCCCCCCCCCCTGACGCGCCGCCACCGCAGCGCGCCGCCACCGTCCTCGAGGACGACCCGGAGGACGAGGTGCTGGGCAATCCGGGTGGAGGCGGTGGAAATCTCTCAGGAGAGAAGGGTCCAAAATGTCCCCCACCGGAACCCAGCATCTCTCCTCTGGACCGTACCCCTCCCAGTCCACGAGGTACTGTAGGACCCCACCCGGCGTCTCGAATCCAGAATGCCCCGAACTGTGTACGCCGGGGACCCCTCGATGTCCAGAGGGGCGGATACTGTAATACCTAGGAAGTTGTAACCTGTAACACACCTCGTTTATTCTCCTCAGGACTTTGAACGGCCCCACACACTGCGGCCCCAGCTTCCGACAGGGCAGGCGGAGGGGCAGGTTTCGGGTCGAGAGCCAGACCCTGTCCCCCGGTGCAAACACGGGGGCCTCACTGCGGTGCTGGTCAGCGCTCCTCTTCTGCCGTTCTCCCGCTAACCGTAGTGAGTCCTGAACGGCTTTCCAGGTGTCCTTGGAGCGCTGTACCCATTCCTCCACCGCAGGAGCCTCGGTCTGGCTCTGATGTCATGGGGCCAGGACCGGCTGGTAACCTAACACACACTCGAAAGGGGACAAGTTAGTTGAGGAGTGGCGTAGGGAGTTCTGAGCTTGTTCAGCCCAGGGAACATACCTTGCCCACTCACCAGGCCGGTCCCGGCAATAGGACCGCAGAAACCTGCCCACATCCTGGTTTACGCGCTCCACCTGCCCATTACTCTTGGGGTGAAAACCTGAGGTTAAGCTGACCGAGACCCCCAGTCTCTCCATAAACGCCCTCCATACTCTGGACGTGAATTGGGGACCCCGATCAGAAACAATGTCCTCAGGCACCCCATAGTGCCGGAAGACACGGGTAAACAAGGTCTCCGCAGTCTGCAGGGCCGTAGGGAGACCGGGCAACGGGATGAGACGACAGGACTTAGAAAACCGATCCACAACGACCAGGATCGTAGTACTTCCCTGGGACGGGGGAAGGTCGGTAAGAAAGTCCACCGATAAGTGTGTCCACGGCCGTTGTGGAACGGGGAGAGGTTGTAATTTCCCTCTAGGCAGGTGCCGAGGAGTCTTGCTCTGAGCACACACTGAGCAGGAGGAGACATATAATCTCACGTCTTTAGCCAGCGTGGGCCACCAGTATCTCCCTCTCAGACTCCGCACTGTCCTCTCGATGCCAGGATGACCCGAGGAGGGGAGAGTATGAGCCCACCGGATCAGCTTGTCCCGGACCCCCCTCGGCACGTACTGAGTCCCCACTGGACAGTTAGGGGGGGCCGGCTCTGACCGTGAGGCCTCCTCTATCTCCGCGTCCACCTCCCATACCACCGGTGCCACGAGACATGACGGTGAAATGATGGGAGTTGGCTCAACGGACCGCTCCTCGGTATCATAGAGGCGGGACAGCGCGTCGGCTTTGGTGTTTTGGGAGCCTGGCCGGTATGAGAGGGTAAACCGGAACCTGGTAAAAAACATGGCCCATCTAGCCTGATGTGGATTTAGTCTCGACGCTGCCCGGATATACTCGAGATTACGATGGTCAGTCCAGATGAGAAAAGGGTGTTTAGCCCCCTCAAGCCAATGTCTCCACACCTTCAGAGCCTTGACTACAGCTAACAACTCCCGGTCCCCCACATCATAATTTTGCTCCGCTGGGCTGAGCTTGCTCGAAAAGAAAGCACACGGGCGAAGCTTGGGTGGCACGCCCGAGCGTTGGGACAGCACGGCTCCGACCCCAGCCTCAGACGCATCCACCTCCACTATGACGACCGCCGAGCACCGCCCGAACAGGCAGGGGAGCAGACTTCGGCGGAAGTCGTGACATATAGATTAGATGAGTTACTTTCGTTAATGGGCCAGTTTCCCAGACACAGATTAAGTCTAGTCCTGGACCTTAAAGAACTTTCTATTGAAACTTCCATTGGGCATGCTTTTTAGTCCAGCACTAGACTCAATCTGTGAGGCAGGAAACAGGCCCCATATGTATTACTGACATGCTTGTCCTTGTTCAGGACTCCACACACTGGCTTGAGATTGAACCCTTGACTTCCACTGTCCAGGGAGTGACAATGTTCAGGTAAAATAACTACTTTTAACATTTCATTCCACTTGCTAGTGTATTTCCCCATTACCTTTGGGAATAGTCTTCTAATCCAACCTCTCCATTTGACCATTGACCCTCTCTACCATATCTTGTTGTTGCTCTCAGACACAGGACACCCAAAGGGAGTTATGAGTGCACAGTGTCTGGGCTCCGCTGGCTGTGTGAGAGAGATGTCATTCTGAAGTATCACTTCAGGAACTGGGAACCCTACAGTCAACTTCTGAAAGACATGCAGTACACACAAGGTGGTCCATTGCTGGACATCACTATGGAGTTAGGTGAACTGGAGGAAGTTCATCTGCCACACTGTGTCTGTTTAGGTAAAACCATATAGAAATAGTTTTCAGAAAGACATTTCCATGTAACTGAGTTTCACTTCCTAAATTAATGAATGAACTATTCTGGGAGTTTGAGTTTACTGTGATCTGGTACTGCATATTCTTTGTGTTTTAGTTGGATGAATAATACAATATTTGTCTTTCTGTCTCCTTTGTATTGTGTTGTTCAGGGACCAACCCTTCCCTGAGGAATGAGATGAAGATTCTTCATGTAGAGGAACATGGAGTGTCTTTAGAGGAAGTGCATGAGGTCACCAGATTCCATGCTAAGATTCTCCATCCAAAGTTCTCAGCTATCTCTGTTATACTGAGATTACTGTCTTGGAACGTAGATGTCCACTGTGAGCTGATGCTCTATCTGACCGTGATAAAGGAAAAACTAATTCAACGCCTATACCTGTTTCCCAGTAACCCCGGCCAGATACAGGTGAGGTACCATTATTATAGAGATGACCTTAAACTGTACCACTGGTTAGTTATGTTGACACTCATTAAATGAAGATAAGTGTGTTGCTAGTTTTCTGAATAATGTTTGAATTAGACTATACATTGACTGGCTGTGTATTCCGTGCCTCGTTTCGCAGGCTGTGGAACAACAGGAAATAAAGTTTCAAGGGTCTAAAAGGATTCCCATCACAAGACCAGAGCGGTCCTTCAAACTGAATAGTTACTTCAGACTGAACATTCCCTGTTCAACCTCCATCACTCCACCGGTACAGTTTTAGTAGACTAAGAACATGAATCTGACATTTAAGTCACATATATCTCTCTCTCTCTGTCTCTGTTCATGCTGGCAGTGTTTGGTGCATGCTGGGTATTGTATGAGCGAGTGTGAGTGTTGCCTGGAGTTAGATCGCCTGTGGTTACTTTTCTGGGTGGTTTCCTTTTTGCCACTGATTCAGGTTTTTTTCAGTGGTAGAATTAGATATATTGTATTTCTTGTTGAATTGTTTTGGTTGGGATGGCGACCCACATGGGGATGTCACTGGAAATGGGGATGGCAGTGGAGGAGATGCCCGGTACTAGTGATGTGGTACAGGAGGGGGTTCAGGTGGGGCTAGTCTCCCAGGTAGTGGAGGAGATGCCCGGTACTAGTGATGTGGTACAGGAGGGGGTTCAGGTGGGGCTAGTCTCCCAGGTAGTGGAGGAGATGCCCGGTACTAGTGATGTGATACAGGAGGGGGTTCAGGTGGGGCTAGTCTCCCAGGTAGTGGAGGAGATGCCCGGTACTAGTGATGTGGTACAGGAGGGGGTTCAGGTGGGGCTAGTCTCCCAGGTAGTGGAGAAGATGGTACTAGTGATGTGGTACAGGAGGGGGTTCAGGTGGAGCTAGTCTCCCAGGTAGTGGAGGAGATGCCCGGTACTAGTGATGTGGTACAGGAGGGGGTTCAGGTGGAGCTAGTCTCCCAGGTAGTGGAGGAGATGCCCGGTACTAGTGATGTGGTACAGGAGGGGGTTCAGGTGGGGCTAGTCTCCCAGGTAGTGGAGGAGATGCCCGGTACTAGTGATGTGGTACAGGAGGGGGTTCAGGTGGAGCTAGTCTCCCAGGTAGTGGAGGAGATGCCCGGTACTAGTGATGTGGTACAGGAGGGGGTTCAGGTGGAGCTAGTCTCCCAGGTAGTGGAGATGCCCAGTACGGGTGATGTGGTACAGGAGGGGAGTGTTGAGAGGGATGTGGCAGAGGGGAGTCACGTGTCTGTGACCTCAGTTGAGGAGGATCAGGATAAGGATATGAACATTTCTGATATGATAGCAGCTGGCGATGACTCAATGGACAATCTAGGTAAATGCGTTTCTGGACCAGACTTTGGGGAAATCTGTTAAATTGGCTTGGGTATTAGAGGTAATAAAACAGAAATGGCTTCATTTAGTTTTTCAACAGGAGATACATGATGAGGCCAATGAGGTGGACTTGGGAATATGGTGGGAGGGGCAGCTTTTACACATGTTTTGCTGTTTGGGGTTTTAGGCTGGGTTTCTGTTCAGCACTTTGGGATACCAGCTGATGTACGAAGGGCTTTATAAATACATTTGATTTGATATACTCAGTCATGGTACTACTTTCAGTGCTGGGACGGCAATTTTGTTTTCCTCAGGCTTAAGGGTGACTGGTATCTAGAGATTGTCAAGGGTTAGGTTTTAGTGGTCAATGTTTTTTTTGTAATGTTTCTGCTCCTGATGAGGGTACAGAGTCCATTGCTGTATTTGATCAAGTAATGGAAACCTTAAGACAGCGTGGCTTCTTGTCTGTCTGGTCTACTAACTGAGTTTGAGCTTTCTGATGTGTGGAGTGTAAAGAATGCAAAAGTTAGTCAGTAAACATGGTTAAAAATTAATGAAGGTGGTGTCGGTGCAGCAGGGTTAGACAGGTTGTATTATCTGAGCTCTACTGTAGTATTTAATGAAGGTGGTGTCGGTGCAGCAAGGTTAGACAGGTTGTATGTATCTGAGCTCTACTGTAGTAGTTAATGAAGGTGGTGTCGGTGCAGCAAGGTTAGACAGGTTGTATGTATCTGAGCTCTACTGTAGTAGTTAATGAAGGTGGTGTCGGTGCAGCAAGGTTAGACAGGTTGTATTATCTGAGCTCTACTGTAGTATTTAATGAAGGTGGTGTCGGTGCAGCAAGGTTAGACAGGTTGTATTATCTGAGCTCTACTGTAGTATTTAATGAAGGTGGTGTCGGTGCAGCAAGGTTAGACAGGTTGTATGTATCTGAGCTCTACTGTAGTAGTTAATGAAGGTGGTGTCGGTGCAGCAAGGTTAGACAGGTTGTATGTATCTGAGCTCTACTGTAGTAGTTAATGAAGGTGGTGTCGGTGCAGCAAGGTCAGACAGGTTGTATGTATTTGATCACTACTGTAGTAGTTAATGAAGGTGGTGTCGGTGCAGCAAGGTTAGACAGGTTGTATGTATCTGAGCTCTACTGTAGTAGTTAATGAAGGTGGTGTCGGTGCAGCAAGGTCAGACAGGTTGTATGTATTTGATCACTACTGTAGTAGTTAATGAAGGTGGTGTCGGTGCAACAAGGTTAGACAGGTTGTATGTATCTGATCACTACTGTAGTAGTTAATGAAGGTGGTGTCGGTGCAGCAAGGTTAGACAGGTTGTATGTATCTGAGCTCTACTGTAGTAGTTAATGAAGGTGGTGTCGGTGCAGCAAGGTTAGACAGGTTGTATTATCTGAGCTCTACTGTAGTATTTAATGAAGGTGGTGTCGGTGCAGCAAGGTTAGACAGGTTGTATGTATCTGAGCTCTACTGTAGTAGTTAATGAAGGTGGTGTCGGTGCAGCAAGGTTAGACAGGTTGTATTATCTGAGCTCTACTGTAGTATTTAATGAAGGTGGTGTCGGTGCAGCAAGGTTAGACAGGTTGTATTATCTGAGCTCTACTGTAGTATTTAATGAAGGTGGTGTCGGTGCAGCAAGGTTAGACAGGTTGTATGTATCTGAGCTCTACTGTAGTAGTTAATGAAGGTGGTGTCGGTGCAGCAAGGTTAGACAGGTTGTATGTATCTGAGCTCTACTGTAGTAGTTAATGAAGGTGGTGTCGGTGCAGCAAGGTCAGACAGGTTGTATGTATTTGATCACTACTGTAGTAGTTAATGAAGGTGGTGTCGGTGCAGCAAGGTTAGGCAGGTTGTATGTATCTGAGCTCTACTGTAGTAGTTAATGAAGGTGGTGTCGGTGCAGCAAGGTCAGACAGGTTGTATGTATTTGATCACTACTGTAGTAGTTAATGAAGGTGGTGTCGGTGCAGCAAGGTTAGACAGGTTGTATGTATCTGATCACTACTGTAGTAGTTAATGAAGGTGGTGTCGGTGCAGCAAGGTTAGACAGGTTGTATGTATCTGAGCTCTACTGTAGTAGTTAATGAAGGTGGTGTCGGTGCAGCAAGGTTAGACAGGTTGTATTATCTGAGCTCTACTGTAGTAGTTAATGAAGGTGGTGTCGGTGCAGCAAGGTTAGACAGGTTGTATGTATCTGATAACTACTGTAGTAGTTAATGAAGGTGGTGTCGGTGCAGCAAGGTTAGACAGGTTGTATTATCTGAGCTCTACTGTAGTATTTAATGAAGGTGGTGTCGGTGCAGCAAGGTTAGACAGGTTGTATTATCTGAGCTCTACTGTAGTAGTTAATGAAGGTGGTGTCGGTGCAGCAAGGTTAGACAGGTTGTATGTATCTGAGCTCTACTATAGTATTTAATGAAGGTGGTGTTGGTGCAGCAAGGTTAGACAGGTTGTATTATCTGAGCTCTACTGTAGTATTTAATGAAGGTGGTGTCGGTGCAGCAAGGTTAGACAGGTTGTATGTATCTGAGCTCTACTATAGTATTTAATGAAGGTGGTGTCGCTGCAGCAAGGTTAGACAGGTTGTATTATCTGAGCTCTACTGTAGTATTTAATGAAGGTGGTGTCGGTGCAGCAAGGTTAGACAGGTTGTATTATCTGAGCTCTACTGTAGTATTTAATGAAGGTGGTGTCGGTGCAGCAAGGTTAAACAGGTTGTATTATCTGAGCTCTACTGTAGTAGTTAATGAAGGTGGTGTCGGTGCAGCAAGGTTAGACAGGTTGTATGTATCTGATAACTACTGTAGTAGTTAATGAAGGTGGTGTCGGTGCAGCAAGGTTAGACAGGTTGTATTATCTGAGCTCTACTGTAGTAGTTAATGAAGGTGGTGTCGGTGCAGCAAGGTTAGACAGGTTGTATGTATCTGATCACTACTGTAGTAGTTAATGAAGGTGGTGTCGGTGCAGCAAGGTTAGACAGGTTGTATGTATCTGAGCTCTACTGTAGTAGTTAATGAAGGTGGTGTCGGTGCAGCAAGGTTAGACAGGTTGTATTATCTGAGCTCTACTGTAGTAGTTAATGAAGGTGGTGTCGGTGCAGCAAGGTTAGACAGGTTGTATGTATCTGATAACTACTGTAGTAGTTAATGAAGGTGGTGTCGGTGCAGCAAGGTTAGACAGGTTGTATTATCTGAGCTCTACTGTAGTATTTAATGAAGGTGGTGTCGGTGCAGCAAGGTTAGACAGGTTGTATTATCTGAGCTCTACTGTAGTAGTTAATGAAGGTGGTGTCGGTGCAGCAAGGTTAGACAGGTTGTATGTATCTGAGCTCTACTATAGTATTTAATGAAGGTGGTGTTGGTGCAGCAAGGTTAGACAGGTTGTATTATCTGAGCTCTACTGTAGTATTTAATGAAGGTGGTGTCGGTGCAGCAAGGTTAGACAGGTTGTATGTATCTGAGCTCTACTATAGTATTTAATGAAGGTGGTGTCGCTGCAGCAAGGTTAGACAGGTTGTATTATCTGAGCTCTACTGTAGTATTTAATGAAGGTGGTGTCGGTGCAGCAAGGTTAGACAGGTTGTATTATCTGAGCTCTACTGTAGTATTTAATGAAGGTGGTGTCGGTGCAGCAAGGTTAAACAGGTTGTATGTATCTGATCACTACTGCAGTAGGGTTGTAAGGTGACATTACTCCTGAGGGTTTTTCTGATCACCATATTGTTACTGTTGATATTCACTTGTCATGTCCATGAAGGTTCACCTTATTGGTCTTTCAACATGAAGATATTACATGACGCAATGTTTTGGGAAAGGTTTTTGGTGTTTTGGGAAAAATTGAGGGTTATTAATTTGAATTTTGAATCCTTGAGACAATGGTGGGTGGTTGGGAAGGCCCAAATACGTGTGTCTTGTCAACAGTATACTGCTCCGTCTAGTATTGAGTTAAAGAGACTATCAGGGCCCTTAAACAGGACATCACATCTATTGAATTGAAGTTGCTCACTCAGATGGACCCCGGAGCCCCTGGCATCAATGTTTTACAATCTGAGTTCTATAAGCACTGGGGTGCTACCCCAGCTGTCTATTGGGGGGGATTTTTATGAAGTGGTGTGTGAATCTTGTCATGAGTATTCTCTTCCTGTATCCTGTCAACGTGTTGTGCTTTCATTGTTGCAAAAGGGGGGGATTTGGCCCTTTTAAAAAAAACTGCCAACTTGTTGCATTGCTGTGTGCAGAATTTTAAATGATATCTACGTGTCTCTCAAACAGGTATATAGAATGAAGAAGGCTTTTGATCGTGTGGACCACCATGTTTAAAACAATGAAAGCCTTTGGGTTTGGGGATGTTTTTTTTGTCTTGGATGAGTTTACTGTCTGCTGGGGCCTCGTGTATGGGGAGGGTGGGTTGAGCTGCCCCATCCCCATCCAAAGGGGCATCAGGCAGGGATGCCCAATTTCAGGACTGATATATTGTCTAAAGTTAAACTGTTACATTGGTGCCGTGACCCGGATCACTGGTTGCTGCGGAAAAGGAGGAGGTCAAAAGGGAGGTGAGTGTAACTGGTGTGAAATGGCTAGCTAGTTAGCGGTGGTGCGCGCTAATAGCATTTCAATCAGTGACGTCACTTGCTCTAAGACCTTGAAGTAGTGGTTCCCCTTGCTCTGCAAGGGCCACGGCTTTTGTGGGGCGATGGGTAACGATGCCAAGAGGGTGACTGTTGACGTGTGCAGAGCGTCCCTGGTTCGCGCCCAGGTTGGGGCGAGGGGATGGGTGTAAAGTCTAAACTGTTACACAAGGCCTGGTGGACATCTCTTCTTGGATCATGGCTTTCTGGCTTCATGCAGCCCAGAGACTGTTGTACTGTGACGGTTCTAGCTGGGTGGATACAGCCGACACATTGATGAGGAGAGCAGGCTGTTTGGCTTAGACAAGCAACTTTTCCTCTTAAAGATGGAGGGGGGTGATTTGTCTGGCCTGACTCCATTCTATGAGTCTGTTATGCAGGCTTGGAGAGTTTCCTCTTAAAGCTGGAGGGGGGGGTGATTTGTCTGGTCTGACTCCATTCTATAAGTCTGTTATACAGGCTTGGAGAGTTTTCACCATGTTGGGGAGGGGTGTCCATTCTGTGCTGAGTCTGAAACTCTGACACATCTGTTCTTACAGTGTCCCAGGTTGGTCGAGATGATTGACCTGATCACTGGTTGGTTCTCAGCTCTGGGAGAGGTTTTCTCTTCCCAAATGTTTATATTTGGGACAAAGTACAGGTTTAGTAGAAGGGGTGTTGTTCTCTTACTTAACTTTGTGTCAGGGGCAGCTAAATTATCAATTTGATAGACATGAAAGAACAGTATTCGGGAACAGGGGACTGTGGACGTGCTGGAGGGGATGTTGGCAGCCAGATTGAGGGTTGAGTTTGCCTGTTACAAAATGGTTAACATTGATCTGTTTGAGTATGTGGGTTATTCAGAGGCTGTTATATTTAGTTACTGTGGCGGAAGATTTGGAGTTGTGTTTTTAATTAATGTTTAACCATGTTTTTGTTTAACCTCTCCTCTCTCTCTCTCTCTTGCTCTCTCTCCCCCTCCCTCGCTCTCTCTCCCCCTCCCTCCCCCCAGAGGATTCATCTCATACATAGAGACACCACACCAAGCTTTTTCAAGGTGGATATGGAAATTACAGGGATTGAGATGGAGTTAATCGGTGATGATGAGAGGATAGTATGGAAAGAAACTCTACAAAAATGTAGGAGAATATGTCAATCATAACTTTTTCTGACAGATGCTATGTAGAGTGATATAACCAATTTATGTTTCTTTCAGATGAATTCATCACTGAAACCCATTCAACTAGTAAGTAAACATGAGAGATACAAACCAATGACTTGAGGGTCAGTCAACATGGTTTACTGTAGGACCCGGACTAGTCCTGATTATAAAAGACTGTCTTCAAGAACAATGACATCTCTTCCAGGACTTGATGTAGATTAGCCTGTTTCTGAATGCCCCAATGACATCTCCTCCAGGACTTGATGTAGATTAGCCTGGTTCTGAATGTCCCAATGACATCTCCTCCAGGACGTGATGTAGATTAGCCTGGTTCTGAATGCCCCAATGACATCTCCTCCAGGACTTGATGGAGATTAGCCTGGTTCTGAATGCCCCAATGACATCTCCTCCAGGACTTGATGTAGATTAGCCTGGTTCTGAATGCCCCAATGACATCTCCTCCAGGACTTGATGTAGATCAGCCTGGTTCTGAATGCCCCAATGACATCTCCTCCAGGACTTGATGTAGATTAGCCTGGTTCTGAATGCCCCAGTCTGGTTTTCTATGTCTGTGAAACCGCCCCTAAATGTGAATTTGTGATATGTTCAGGTCGTTATTGTAAAACAGAATGTTTTCTCAATACTTTTATTTTAGGATTCTGCTTCTAAATGACTGAAATGTAAATGTACAAATGTAATTATTTTGTAACCTGACTCTCTCAGGTGCTGTGTTGGGGGCAGGAGGTCCGGCTGAGAACAGTCTGACTGGTTCTGCAGTGCAGCAGCTGCGTTCTGTACGGACAGAGTTTGTGAAACGAGTATCAGGACCTGTCCTGGATGGTCTGCTGGACAGACTCCTGCAACACACAGTCATCAACCAGGAGGAAATGGAGTCAGTGAAGGTGATAGCTGAGAGGGCAGAGAAGGCACGTGACATCATCGACATGGTGTTGAGAAAAGGAACTGAGTCAAGTTACAGGATGATCAACTTATTTGGGGAACTGGACCCTTGTCTTTGTTCACAGCTTCAGATCAACAGTGTTGGGCTTCCAACCTAATGGTAGAATGGATAGTAACAGTGTTGGGGTAACAACCTAATGGTAGAATAGATAGTAACAGTGTTGGGGTACCAACCTAATGGTAGAATGGATAGTAACAGTGTTGGGGTACCAACCTAATGGTAGAATGGATAGTAACAGTGTTGGGGTACCAACCTAATGGTAGAATGGATAGTAACAGTGTTGGGGTACCAACCTAATGGTAGAATGGTTAGTAACAGTGTTGGGGTACCAACCTAATGGTAGAATGGATAGTAACAGTGTTGGGGTACCAACCTAATGGTAGAATGGATAGTAACAGTGTTGGGGTACCAACCTAATGGTAGAATGGATAGTAACAGTGTTGGGGTATCAACCTAATGGTAGAATGGATAGTAACAGTGTTGGGGTATCAACCTAATGGTAGAATGGGTAGTAACAGTGTTGGGGTAAAAACCTAATGGACAGTAACAGTGTTGGGGTATCAACCTAATGGTAGAATGGGTAGTAACAGTGTTGGGGTACCAACCTAATGGACAGTAACAGTGTTGGGGTACCAACCTAATGGTAGAATGGACAGTAACAGTGTTGGGGTACCAACCTAATGGACAGTAACAGTGTTGGGGTACCAACCTAATGGTAGAATGGACAGTAACAGTGTTGGGGTTAAGTGTTGTAGTAACAGTGTTGATCCTAGACCAATTAAATATAGTTTTTGGTTCCTACAATGGTTCCATAGTGCTCTATTCACTATGTAGTGCACTAGTATCGACCAGGGCCCTATTCCCTATGTAGTGCACTACTTTAGACCAGGGCCCATAGGGCTCTATATAGGGAATAGGACTCTGGTCTATAGTAGTGCACTACATAGGGAATAGGGCCCTGGTCTAAAGTAGTACCACTACATAGGGAATAGGGCCCTGGTCTAAAGTAGTGCACTATATAGGGAATAGGGTCCCATTTAGGACTATCATTTAACTTGGTGAGTATTCCACCACACTTCTGTCTGTTCACCATTGGTTGGCTGGGAAGCCTGTAAACATTCATCTAATACACACACATTAAGAATGAGACACACACACACACACAGTAACGCAAAAACATCTACTGCCCCGTGTCCCTGAACAGGTAAATAATGTGCCAAACAAAAACCAGAACAGGTAACCAAAACAACAGGGTGAAGAAAAACAAACAGCTCCGTTCCGTTCGTTCTGCTTCGCTGATCAGTCCTCCGTCTATCGCTAAGCAACGGTCACTAGGCTGACACTACAACCCAGAGCCATGGATACAGGAAACTGGCCCATGTCCAGCTGTAGCATACGGGTCCATACAAATAGGCTCTAATCTCAACTGGCACCCTCTTCCCTATGAAGTGCACTACTTTAGACCAGAGATGTGAGGGAAGTAGTACATTATATAAGGAGGAGGGTGCCATTTGAGGGTGTGATCATAGACTACAGAGTTTGTGTGATTGTCTCTGGTTTAGACGTGACAGTCTAGTGCGCAGAGATGAGTGGGAGAGGGGAGTCTAGAGCTGTTTTCGAATACCCATACTAACATACTGTATACTACATACTTAATGAGAAAATACTACATACTATTAGTTCATTTTAGTATACTGTATATTACATACTTAATGAGTATATACTACATACTATTAGTTAATTTTAGTATACTGTATACTACATACTTAATGAGTATATACCACATACTATTAGTTAATTTTAGTATACTGTATACTATTAGTTCATTTTAGTATACTGTAACCGACCAGCTCGTTGCCTTCTCTACCGGAAGTTGATGCTGTTGCTATGCAACCTCTTGCTAGCTAGTTAGCGTAACAAATTACTAGTTACACATTGTTAGACTTTGGGTGTGTTATTACATTAAATCTGGAGTGCTGGACGCTCAGACAGAGGAGTAGGGTTGATTTGAGCTTTCTGGTGCTGCTGGAAACAATTTGTTTACGCCTTTTCCGCCCGATGTTTACTGACACTGGTCGCCTCGTAAATTCATTATTCTGCGCTCTGGTCTCTCAGGCGAGATGCTCTGAAATCGGAGTAGAGACAGAGAGAATTTACGAAAACACAACGACTATACCATTTAGCTAAGCTAAGAATGACGGGAATAATCAAGTCAATAAACGTTGAGTAGTTAGTTGGCCTGTAGTTAATATACTGACACGTTTGATGTATAAGTAGCCAACTACTGTAGCGTCAGGTAGGTAGCTAACATACCGGTACATACAGCTGTATATGATGTGTGGTTCGTAAGGACAGCGTAGCTAGCAAATTATCAGCCAACATAACGTGTAAGGTAACTTATTTGAAAAGTAATTACTTTCTTACATTGCTCAACATTTTCTGAACATTTGTCATAATTTGTTAAAGCAATGACTTTGTATCCGCTGTCGTTGGACTTCAGCAACATACTTTCCACTATTTTCTTCAAATCTGAAAACTATGTGAAGCCCCGCCCACTTCATGAAGAATTGCATTATGGGCCCAAAGTATGGAATTAGTGTGTTCTGCTTGTAAATTTAATATTTTGGCGAATACGTACGAGATCCGGGAACTTTTGGCAAACTAAACTATATCATACTATGACCAATAAGCATACTATCTACTCAAATCACGTTGCAAATAGTACGGTTAGTGTGGTTAGTATGAGTATTAGAAAACGAACTTCCATCTGAAATGACACCCTATTGGAGGAGATGAGGGGAGACTAAGATTACCATCTGAAATGACACCCTATTGGAGGAGATGAGGAGAGTCTAGGACTACCATCTGAAATGACACCCTATTGGAGGAGATGAGGGGAGACTAAGATTACCATCTGAAATGACACCCTATTGGAGGAGATGAGGAGAGTCTAGGATTACCATCTGAACTGACACCCTATTGGAGGAGATGAGGGGGTCGAGGACTACCATCTGAAATGACACCCTATTGGAGGAGATTGTAAACATGTATTGTATATATATTGTAAACATGTATTGTGATGTTATTGGAATGTACTTACTGTATTTGCATACTCACTGTGAATGTGTCTGGGAAACTGGCTCTGAGAATTTGGCATTCAATTTAAAACCACAGAAATGTATTTGATGAATATATTGTACAGTGTTGGCCTGTTAGAGGTTAATGAGAGAGGCTGAATATCAACACAACCATCTCAGTCTATCAGCAGTTTTCTCAGTGAGAGCCTCATGTCTGGAACACATTGACCATTGAAGGACATATAAGGAGCTGTGTGACCTGTCACTCCTTTACCAATGACTTGAGAGTGTCTGAAGGACATATAAGGAGATGTGTGACCTGTCACTCCTTTACCAATGACTTGAGAGTGTCTGAAGGACATATAAGGAGCTGTGTGACCTGTCACTCCTTTACCAATGACTTGAGAGTGTCTGAAGGACATATAAGGAGCTGTTCGACCTACGTTGATCTACCTGCCCAGGAACTACAGTTAAACTAGCTAGCTGGCTCAATCTGTCACATTTACAGAAATTATGACTGATGCGAAGTACCTCTGTCAAATACATTTTCAATAAATGACAGGAAAAGGAATGGAATGTATTTGTCTGTGCATGTCTATCTCTGAATGTGTGTTGGTCTCTGTGTGTGAATGTGTCTTTGATCAGTGTGATTAGTTCAATGTAACTTCCCATTATAAATAGTGTATTTTTAACTTCATATGCTATACATTATAATCAATATTTTGGGGGGGTTTGCAGAATCATTGTCTATCATTGGTTACCCATTCTATCATGTTACCATAACAACATAGATATGACCGTCTTGCGTCCTTCTGCCGAACCTGGTTGTTGTCACACTGCCCTCTGCTGGTAGCACTGCAAAACATCACTCAAACAAATCCTGATATAAAATAATACAAAATGCACTTGTACCAGATAGAATATGAATTTATGGTCTGAATACTTGCATTAAGTGTATGAAAACGTTACATGACATAAATATGAATCTATAATATAAACTTATACATGTTGAACCAGCCCACTGTGTTGAAATAGGAAGTACATTTATAAGGAAGTAAAGGAAAAAATGGACAATATCGGTAGAAGAAAAATGTTTCTAAGGTTTGTACTGTACCGTTCTTTTACAATTTTATGGAGAAAAGTGGTTCGGAGAAGTTAGGCCATCGCAGAGAGGGGTAAGACATCCACAAAATTGTTAAATTATTACAATACTAATTTCAACTTTCAATAATGATTATTTTAGGCTTCCTTTCATTGATGCTGATTCATATCGATCAGCCTAGTCAATATGAATCAATGTTATATTATAGGCTACAGGGCTATGAGGTAGGTAGGGTATGGGCGATTGACTGCACATGACCGTGATTATTGTCTTTGCGCTCTTTCACTTCACGTAAACTAGTTTCTTTGAAAAATAAAAGTAATTCTCGTCAATTCGGGCAAGTAAAAGTGACATGCGGCAATGGGTATTGAAACTGAATGAAGGGCTTATGTGAAAAGTTTTTGCCGCGATCACAACAACTGGGAACAACTGGGAGCTCTGAAAAATACGATGTCAGCTCTCGAGAAAGAGGACGGTTCAAATCGATTTTTCCCAGTCAGATTTAGTTTTTTACCGAGATCCCTGTGGTTTTGAATGCGACATTAAGTTGATAAACTCAGAAAGGTGGTGATCTGCTTTGCTCACTAGTTACCACATCCACAAAGTAAGAAGGTCCGCCTACCCGACCAATCAGATGAGGGAGTGTGATGACGCAATAGCTTACCCGACCAATCATATGGTTGCGGGAAACGCTGCAATCTCCAAATGGGTAAATCTCGAGTTCAAGTTTTGAGGACCAAATAACGAAACACATTCAGGAACAAGAACTGGCAACGTCACTAAAATTCATAACATCTGGAAAATACAAACGTTTTGGCCAAAGAATTAAGTGGGCGTTTTTCTTTTTTTCAATAACTAGTATTTAAATGATTAGATCAACTGTTTGTTTTTTACGCACTACAAAGCCTTGACAAGAATGACGCGCTCGGCCCACTATTTATTGTTTCTGCAGTAAGTAAGGATTCACCCTCTTCAGAGAATTATTGTGTAACTTATCTGCAGGTAATCGTTGTTTTGAGCTCAAAAAGCACCTCGTAGCTGTATGTAAACCAGGGAGCGAAATGAGCAGCTCTTTCACCGATGCAATTCGGTTACCGACGTTCACCAAAAAGATCCGTTCAAAAACAACCTGTCGTTATCGAACGACCCATCACTAGTTGAAACGGGAAATATTTGTATAAGGAAGTAGAGGAAGTAACGGACGTTATCGTCGAAGAAACATGTTTCAGAGGTTTGTAGCTTTCTTTTACAATGTAATGTAGAAAAGTATTTTTGAGAAGTTAGTTCATCATAAAGAGAGAGATGATTTAGGGTTTAGGACATCCGCCAAGTTAATACAATATTTATTTAAACGTTCAAGAATGATTATTTTAGGTTTATTTACGTTGGTATTGATTCATAGTGATTAGCCTAATCAATAAGATCCAATGTGATGTGAGAAAGGCTACAGGGCTATGAGGTATGGTATTGTTGTTATAGGCTACAGGGCTATGAGGTATGGTTTTATTGTTATAGGCTACAGGGCTATGAGGTATGGTATTATTGTTATAGGCTACAGGGCTATGAGGTATGGTATTATTGTTATAGGCTACAGGGCTATGAGGTATGGTATTATTGTTATCGGTGATTGACAGCACATTAAGGTGATTATTATCTGAGGAAACTGGCTCACTTTCACTTCCCGAAAGAAGACATCGGAATTATGTATATTATGTATAGCTGTCAATAAGTAAAATAGTCTGCCTCGTCAAGTAAATGTGACGTTCAACAATGTGCGTAGGAACTATTTAAGTGTAGGGCTAAATCACATGTCAACTTTAAAGCTTTCTGGTGACAGATGAGGAAGGCAGTGGTCTGTTTGACGAACTGCAGATGCGCTCGAAATACGTCACCGGCTCATCTATGCGCGTTTTGAACCCCGGGCTGAATCATCACAACAACTTTTCTCAGAATGAAAACCCCGGTGCGCCGGGCGAGATAAACTGATCGCACCTCAAGTGAACTCAAGCAGAACATGAGTCTCTTCACTAAACCAGGGATGTGCAACTGGCGGCCCGCAACCAATAATAATAATAAAAACATTGTTTTGGAACTCAGTCTGGGTCTCAACTTCCTGTTGACCGTTAGATTAATAGAAAACACATGGTGCAGTTTGTAAATGTGGTTGAGCATCAGCAGTCAGTCTATTAGCCCATGTTAGCTGCATGTTTTTAGATTGGTAAATTAGTCTAGCGGCTAAACTTGTAGTAAGCATGGTTGAATTACCAACCGCGGTGGGTCCCATTGATCATCAGTTATCATATTAAAAACTGTTAACATTTACCTCCACTCTATGGCAACATGTCCCCATGGCAACATGAGTAGGATTATCTGTAAATCTGAAAATGTTTTCTCCTGACCCATGGGGGTGTATGGATGTGGGTATGCAGACCCACGAGACACTGAGGCCCCTCATGATGACTGACATTTTTTTGTGGCCCCCACCTTATCAATATTCTCCATCCCTGCACTAAATGATAAGGAGAGGGAACTACCTGAATTTGTCCAATAGAAACTCTCGTTGTTGAAACATTTTGCTCTCCTACCACATTAATTATCCTAACCTGCCACGTTAATTATCCTAACCTGCCACGTTAATTATCCTAACCTACGACGTTAATAATCCTAACCTGCCACATTAGTCATCCTAACCTGCCACGTTAATTATCCTTAATCTGAGGTAATGGTTAGGCACAAGGTTAGCAGTGTGGTTAAGGTCAGGTTTAAAACCTGTTTGGGATAGGGGGCAGCATTTTCATGTTTGGATGAAAAGCGTGCCCAGAGTAAACATCCTGCTACTCAGGCCCAGAAGCTAATATATGCATATTATTAGTTGTATTGGATAGAAAACAATCTGAAGTTTCTAAAACTGTTTGAATGATGTCTGTGAGTATAACAGAACTCATATGGCAGGCGAAAACCTGAGAAAAATCCAACCAGGAAGTTGGAAATCTGAGGTTTGTAGTTTTTCAACTCATTGCCTATCGAAAATACATGTTATATGTTATTGTTATTATAAATACAATATAATATGGTCATAATAGTTTATAGGTCATAATAGTTTGTAGGCCATAATAGTTTGTAGGACAAACCATTCAGACGCTACATAAGATTTTGTGAGAAAAACGATTTTCGGGATGTCTCGTGGTCTGACAAACACCGTTGAAGCTCTGCCATCTTCAACCGCAGATGCGGAAGGGCGATATCGACGGATTCATAGACGAAGCTATGGATGCAAGGACTGACCAGACATTATATCAACGTTAAATTACAGTTTTAACCATGTTTTAAGGCTACGGTGATTGTTTACAAACATTGGAGTAAAACACGCTTATATTTTGGGTTCTGATGCAGTACGACAGTTGAACTGAACTCATGAGGCATTTGTAAGTTCTATTCTTCAACAATGGATAAGTATTGTCACGAATCGGCTCAAAGCCCGTAACAAAAGGGAGACAACGTGGAGATAAGGAGTAACAAAACATATATTTATTAAATAAAGTAAACGAAGTTCAAGATACAATGGTAATGGTGTAATCAGTCATGTAAGTCAGTGTTTTGCATGAATGTGATAATGCAGGGTGTTGAAAGGTGCCAAAGCAAACAACCAAAAACCACCAAGATACACAACAAAATCCAAAAGGTGTCTGCATGGAGTCTCCTCCAAGAATGGGGAAGTGGTGTATTTGTCCTGGGAGACACTGGACCCAGGTGTTTCCCATGTAGCTGACGACCCTCCAAACTCCGCCCACCGGCATCCTAATAAGGAAACGAGAACAAAGAGAGAATACGGCAGACAGAGTGGGAGGGGCGTCACAGTATACAGTATATCATTAATTCATAAGTCCAAAAATGGATGTAGCAACTAAGGATTCTAGCTTTAAAGACCCAAAGCAGGCATGTTTATATCAATATCAAATCATTTCTGGTTAACAATTAATGAAGTACTTTGCTGTAATGGATTTCCCCCCAAAAATGGTCTGTTATGGAATCAGGGGATCCAACCAGGTAGACTAGCTGTTGTTATGTAGTCAGGGGATCCAACCAGGTAGACTAGCTGTTGTTATGGAATCAGGGGATCCAACCAGGTCGACTAGCTGTTGTTATGGAGTCAGCTAATGGGGATCCAACCAGGTAGACTAGCTGTTGTTATGGAATCAGGGGATCCAACCAGGTAGACTAGCTGTTGTTATGAAGTCAGGGAATCCAACCAGGTAGACTAGCTGTTGTTATGGAGTCAGGGGATCCAACCAGGTAGTCTAGCTGTTGTTATGAAGTCAGGAAATCCAACCAGGTAGACTAGCTGTTGTTATGGAATCAGGGGATCCAACCAGGTAGACTAGCTGTTGTTATGGAGTCAGTGGATCCAACCAGGTAGACTAGCTGTTGTTGTGGAATCAGCAAATGGGGATCCAAGTCAAATCAAATGAATAACATATTGGACTGTGTATCTTTAATAACATAGTGGACTGTGAATCTTTAATAACATAGTGGACTGTGTATCTTTAATAATATATTGGACTGTGTATCTT
This sequence comes from Oncorhynchus mykiss, assembly GCF_057628025.1. Taxonomy (NCBI): domain Eukaryota; kingdom Metazoa; phylum Chordata; class Actinopteri; order Salmoniformes; family Salmonidae; genus Oncorhynchus; species Oncorhynchus mykiss. The sequence continues at coordinate 2,101,292 of NC_143040.1, forward strand.
TAATAACATAGTGGACTGTGTATCTTTAATAACATAATGGACTGTGTATCTTTAATAACATAGTGGACTGTGTATCTTTAATAACATAGTGGACTGTGTATCTTTAATAACATATTGGACTGTGTATCTTTAATAACATAGTGGACTGTGTATGTTGGATACAATATGAAGTCGCTGATTGAACTCTTTGACCACAGATAGTAAATGTGTTGTCATTGTTTATGGTTCTTCAACAATGTTCAGAAATATTGACTGTTCTGTTATTTCTTATTGTAGCTGAGTGAGTTTTGACTTACATCAAAATTAGTCTCTCTGGGGAGAGAGAGGAGGAGACCACTGCCTCTAAAATTAGTCTCTCTGGGGAGAGAGAGGAGGGGACCACTGCCTCTAAAATGAGTATCTTTGGGGAGAGAGAGGACGGGACCACTGCCTCTAAAATGACTCAAGACACCAGTTCAAAGTGGTAAGAGATTAAATGTAAAATATACATTTCTCTTAAAGATATAAAACTAAAGGGAAAAGTGTTCCCAACATTTTTGAGAATGACACAAATATTCGTTTTCACAAAGTCTGCTGCCTCAGTGTCTTTAGATATTTTTGTCAGATGTTACTATGGAATACTGAAGTATAATTACAAGCATTTCATAAGTGTCAAAGGCTTTTATTGACAATTACATGAAGTTGATGCAAAGAGTCAATATTTGCAGTGTTGACCCTTCTTTTTCAAGACCTCTGCATTCCGCCCTGGCATGCTGTCAATTAACTTCTGGGCCACATCCTGACTGATGGCAGCCCATTCTTGCATAATCAATGCTTCTAGTTTGTCAGAATTTATGGGGTTTTGTTTGTCCACCCACCTGTTGAGGATTGACCAAAAGTTCTCAATGGGATTAAGGTCTGGGGAGTTTCCTGGCCATGGACCCAAAATATTGATATTTTTTTCTTCCCCGAGCCACTTAGTTATCACTTTTGCCTTATGATAAGGCGCTCCATCATGCTGGAAAAGGCATGGTTCGTCACCAAACTGTTTCTGGATGGTTGGGAGAAGTTGTTCTCAGAGAATGTGTTGGTACCATTCTTTATTCATGGCTGTGTTCTTAGGCAAAATTGTGAATGAGCCCACTCCCTTAGCTGAGAAGCAACCCCACACATGAATGGTCTCAGGATGCTTTACTGTTTGCATGACACAGGACTGATGGTAGCGCTCACCTTGTCTTCTCCGGACAAGCTTTTTTCTGGATGCCCCAAACAATCGGAAAGGGGATTCATCAGAGAAAATGACTTTACCCCAGTCCTCAGCAGTCCAATCCCTGTACCTTTTGCAGAATATCAGTCTGGCCCTGACTTTTTTCCTGGAGAGAAGTGGCTTCTTTGCTGCCCTTCTTGACACCAGGCCATCCTCCAAAAGTCTTCACCTCACTGTGCGTGCAGATGCACTCACACCTGCCTACTGCCATTCCTGAGCAAACTCTGTACTGGTGGTGCCCCGATTCTACAGCTGAATCAACTTTAGGAGACGGTGCTTTCGCTTTCTGGAATTTGGGAGCCCTGAAGCCTTCATTCACAACAATTGAACCGCTCTCCTTGAAGCTCTTGATGATCCGATAAATGGTTGATTTAGTTGCGATCTTACTGGCAGCATTATCCTTGCCCGTGAATCCCTTTTATTGTGCTAAGCAATGATGACGGCACGTGTTTCCTTGCAGGTAACCGTGGTTGACAGAGGAAGAACAATGATTCCAAACACAACCCTCCTTTTGAAGCTTCCAGTCTGTTATTCGAACTCAATCAGCATGACAGAGTGATCTACAGCCTTATCCTCATCAACACTCGCACCTGTGTTAAGGAGAGAATCACTGACATGATGTCGGCTGGTCCTTTTGCGGCAGGGCTGAAATGCAGTGGAAATGTTTTTGGGGGATTCAGTTCATTTGCATGGCAAAGAGGGGCTTTGAAAATCATCTGATCACTCTTCATAACATTCTGGAGTATATGCAAATTTCTATCATACAAACTGAGGCAGCAGACTTTGTGAAAATTTATATTCATTCTCAAAACTTTTGGCCATGACTGTACATCATTCATTTAAAAGGCCAAAAATTGATTTAACAATTGCAGACTGTAGCTTTAAAAGAAACATCAGGACTTCTAGAAGTTCCACTATACAGTTGTTAAAATGAAGTAGATGAGGATTTGATGTGATATTGATGAGGTGTTCTGTCTCCCTGTTTTGTTCAGTGTCCAGAAGCCCAGAGCAGAGTCACCTACAACCAGCCTGCTATCAATGAAGAGTGATCAGCCACCTGCTTTCAGCCAGGAACCATTACCAGATGACAATAATGAAGTGGAGAGTTTGGACAGTGAGGATGCATTAAAGATCACACACAACCTTCTGGACAGAAGAAGTAAGACTGTGTTTCATACAATATCACAAAGAACGGTACAAAGGCCATTATAAAACACACCAACTTATGAGTCCCAACTCTCATTGTTTTCCCACAGGTCAAACTCTGCTGACAGTCCAACAAGACGTTAAGGCTAAACTGAAACACAAGTATCAACACATATCTGAAGGAATTGGACACCATGGAAATCAAAGTTTGTTCAAGGACATCTACACAGACCTCTACATCACAGAGGGTGGAAGTGGAGGGCTCAATAATGAACATGAGATTAGACAGATCGAGATGGCATCCAAGAAACTAACCACACAAGAGACACCAATCAAATGCAACGACATCTTCAAGCCTTTACCTGGACAAGACAAACCTATCAAAACTGTGCTGACCAAAGGAATCGCTGGCATTGGAAAAACAGTCTCTGTGCAGAAGGTCATCCTTGACTGGGCAGAAGGAAAAGCAAATCAGGACGTTCATTTCATGTTTCCTCTTCCTTTCCGTGATCTGAACCTGAAAAAGGACCAATACAGTCTGATGCAACTTCTTGCCCACTACTTCTCAGAGCTGAAAGAGATTGACAGCATTGAAGATGGTGAAACCAAAACTGTTTTCATTTTTGATGGTCTGGATGAGTGTCGACTTCCTCTAGACTTCAAAAACAATGAGAAATGCTGTGATGTCACGAAACCAACCTCAGTGGACGTGCTGCTGACAAACCTCATTAAGGGGAATCTGCTTCCTTCTGCTCTCCTCTGGATTACCTCAAGGCCTGCAGCAGCCAATCAGATCCCTCCTGAGTGTGTTGACCAGGTGACAGAGGTACGAGGGTTCAATGATCCACAGAAGGAGGAGTATTTCAGGAAGAAAATCACAGATCAGAACCTGGCCAATGAAATCATCAAGCACATGAAGACATCAAGGAGCCTCCACATCATGTGCCACATGCCAGTGTTCTGTTGGTTATCAGCCACTGTCCTTGAGATGATGCTGAAAGAGGCAGAGAAGGATGACATCCCCAAAACTCTGACCCAGATGTACTCACACTTCATTCTCATCCAAATCATTGTGAAGAACAAGAAGTACAACAAAGCCACAGAGACAAACCCCGAGGAACTGTCTCAGTCAGACAAAGAGATGATCCTGAAACTGGCAAAGCTGGCTTTCCAACAGCTGCAGAAGGGCAACCTGATCTTCTATGAGGAGGACCTGAGAGAGTGTGGCCTTGATGTCACAGAGGCATCAGAGTACTCAGCATTGTGTACAGAGATCTTTAAAGAAGAATCTGGGGTGTACCAAGACAAGGTCTACAGCTTTGTGCATCTGAGCATTCAGGAGTTTCTAGCAGCAGTGCATGCTTTAGAATCATGTCTGGACAAGAAGGAAAATGTTTTCTCCCCCACTAGTGATGATGAAGAGAAGGAGTCAATCCAGTTGTCGGACTTACACAGGAGAGCAGTGGACCAGGCCTTGAAGAGTAAGAATGGACACCTGGACCTGTTCCTCCGCTTCCTTCTGGGTCTTTCACTGGAGTCCAATCAGAATCTGTTACGAGGCCTTCTGACACAGACAGGAAGTACAACACAGACCAATGAGGAAACAGTTAACAGAACAGTCAGGTACCTTTCAGACAAGATCAACCAGGAATCCTCACCAGAAAGGATCATCAACTTGTTCCACTGTCTGAATGAACTTGGTGCCAATTCTCTTGTTGAAGACATGCAGACCTCCCTGCGTTCAGGAACTCTTTCTGAAACAGAGCTTGAACCTGACCAATGTTCAGCCCTGGCTTACCTGTTACTGATGTCAGAGGAGGTGCTGGAGGAGTTTGACATGAAGACATACAACACGTCAAAGGAAGGTTATCAGAGGTTGCTGCCGGTAGTGAGAACCTGCAAGAGAGCACTGTAAGTTCTGTTATTGAGTTGATGTTTACAGTATCATTATAATGAAGGACTTGTATATCTAACAGATGATCTCCTCTCTCCAGACTGCATGGCTGTAAACTCGCATATGAATCTTGTGAGACTCTGGCCTCAGCTCTGCAGACACCAACCTCCCCCCTGAGAGAACTGGACCTCAGCTACAATGACCTGGGAGACAGAGGAGTGAAGCTGCTCTGTATTGGACTAACCAGTCCACTCTGCAACATACAGACACTAGTGTGAATTAATTATCTTCAGTATGAGTTATTATGTGGATGTTTTAAACATGTGTTAATCTTGTGTTCTTCTGCCCTCTAGTCTAGGTCAGTGTGGTCTGACAGAGGGTTGCTGTTCAGATCTGGCCTCAGTCCTGAGTTCACCCAACTCACAACTGAACCAACTGGAGCTGAGAGACAATGACCTGCAGGACTCAGGAGTTACATTGCTGTCTGCTGGACTGGAGGATCCAGACTGTAAACTACACACACTTGGGTAAGTACAGCTGTTACATTCAGATCGGTACTGAGCTTAGTAAAACAAAAACTCTCAAAATCTGATGTTTCATCACAATATTTGTGTCATGTACAAATGAATTGGTGTCCTACAAGATGATTGACACCCGTACACCAACCTAGACAGCTGTTGTGTGTCTCTTTGTAGGCTGTCTGGCTGTCTGGTCTCAGAGGAGGGCTGTACTGCTCTGTCTTCAGCTCTGAGGTCAAACCCCTCCCACCTGAAAAAGCTGGACCTGAGCTACAATCACCCAGGAGACTCTGCAGGGGGACTGCTTTCAGCTGCTCTGGTGGATCCCACATTTAAACTGATGAAGCTGAAGTAAGTCAGAATAGATGTCCTAATAGTGTGAGCAGTGGTTGTGTCATACTGTATGTAGTGTAGTAGGGTCAGTAACATGAGGACATGATGGTAGAATTAAGGGGAAGTTTACTCAGCAGGCTGAGCACTCCAACACAGCATACATCATCACCACATGAATACTCTTCTTCTGCATCTCTGATATCCTGTTGGAATTGTACTCTGTTCTGTATGCAATAGGTAGGATAGAATACCTGTATGTCTCTAGTAATGAATTGTACTCTGTTCTGTATGCAGTAGGTAGGTTATAATACCTGTATGTCTCTAGTAATGAATTGTACTCTGTTCTGTATGCAGTAGGTAGGTTATAATACCTGTATGTCTCTAGTAATGAATTGTACTCCGTTCTGTATGCAGTAGGTAGGATAGAATGCCTGTATGTCTCTAGTAATGAATTTTACTCTGTTCTGTATGCAGTAGGTAGGATAGTAATGAACTGGGATAGTGCACCAGAACACAACAATATGGTTTAAATGTTGACTGCTTTATTAGGTCTTTGTCAGTCAATAACCTGTTTCTCCTACAGTGTGGATCATGGTGGAGAGTGCTGGCTGAAATCAGGACTGAGGAAATGTAAGTCTCTTCAATCCTAATTAACTGCATATTCAGAACTATAGTAACATAGTAACCAATCAATACTTGTTCTGTACCTACAAAACAACATTTTATATGAAGATGTGGTTTGATTAAACTCTCATTTTGTCTACAGATGCCTGTCATCTCACTATGGACCCAAATACAGAAAACCCAAACCTGATACTGTCTGAGGGGAACAGAAAGGTGACACGGGTGGTGGAGAAGCAGCCTTATGAAGACCATCCAGACAGATTTGACTCTCTGTACCAAGTTCTCTGCAGAGAAGGCTTATCTGGAGGTCGTTATTACTGGGAGGTGGAGAGGGATGGTACCGGGGCTGACATTGGTGTGGTGTACAAAGGAATGAAGAGGAAGGGAAGGGAGGATGACAGTTGGATTGGATCCAATAGGGAATCCTGGTGTTTATACTGCTCTCATAGTGGTTATGAATTTAACCATTCTGCATTCTGCAGATCCATCTCTGGTCCTGATTCTGACAGAGTTGGAGTGTATCTGGACTGGTCAGCTGGTACTTTGTCCTTCTATAGTGTGTCCTCCTCTGGTACACTGACACACCTTCACACAGAACACACCACATTCACTGAACCCCTCTATCCTGGGTTTGGGGTTTACTCCTCCTCCTCAGTGACCCTGTGTCAGATAGATGACCAACACATTCAGAGGTGAGTCATAGCAATGTTTCATCATTTGTTTCCTCTGGAATCATTCCTACAATTAGATTAGTAGTAGTGGTGTGTTTTAATGGGTTCTGTTGGACCTACAGACAGTTAGATTAGTGGTAGTGGTGTGTTTTAATGGGTTCTGTTGGACCTACAGACAGTTAGATTAGTAGTAGTGGTGTGTTTTAATGCGTTCTGTTGGACCCACAGACAGTTAGATTAGTGGTGTGTTTTAATGGGTTCTGTTGGACCTACAGACAGTTAGATTAGTGGTAGTGGTGTGTTTTAATGGGTTCTGTTGGACCCACAGACAGTTAGATTAGTGATGTGTTTACAGGTGAGGACTGAGGAGCAACATGATGATTTTGAAGCATTTATTTTATCTAGTCTCACATAGCACGTGACGTCACATCTCTAGGGGGGTATGTAACTCATGATATCTGGTGACTTCACATCTCTAGGGGGGAATGTAACTCATGATACCTGGTGACGTCATCTCTAGGGGGGTATGTAACTCATGATACCTGGTGACTTCATCTCTAGGCGGGAATGTAACTCATGATACCTGGTGACTTCACATCTATAAGCAATGTCCACCTGAGGGATCCTGAGTGTCGCAGACCAGGGTTCGATCCCGGGCTGTATCGCAACCGGCCGTGAGGGCGGCGCACAATTGGCCTAGCGCTGTCCGGATTAGGGGAGGGTCTGGGGTAGGGGAGGGTTTGGCTGGTGTAGCGGAGGGTCTGAGGTATGGGAGGGTTTGGCTGGTGTAGGAGAGGTTCTGGGGTAGGGGAGGGTCTGGCTGGGGTAGGGGAGGTTCTGGAGGGGATGTTCCGGGGTAGGGGATGTTCCGGGGTAGGGGATGTTCCGGGGTAGGGGATGTTCCGGGGTAGGGGAGGTTCTGGGTTAGTGGAGGTTCTGGCTGGTGTATGCCGCCATTTTAAACAATATATTTTTCTTATTGTTCTCATCTTATTGACTTGCCTAGTTAAATAAAGGTTGAATAATACATTTAAAGAACTGTAACATCAGTATTGACTTTATGGAAGTTGACATGGTGGGTTATGTCACATTTAGGTAATGCATCCTACATAGGGAGCTGTCCAATCACCCTTTATACTCTTGTTGTATTGCTTATGAAGACTGTATGCGTAGTGGTGAGAGCGTTGGACTAGTAACCAGAAGGTTGCAAGTTCAAACCCCCTAGCTGACAAGGTACAAATCTGTGGTTCTGCCCCTGAACAGGCAGTTAACCCACTGTTCCTAGGCCGTCATTGAAAATAAGGATTTGTTCTTAACTGACTTGCCTCGTTAAATAAAGGTAAAATAAATAAAGAACAACCTTCGGTCTCCTTTTAAATAAAGGTTTAATAAAAAAATGTAATGTATGCTTTATAAAGCCTTAATAAGTTGTATTTAGTTGAATCAGTCTATCCTTCTGCTTTACCAACACCAGAGACCATGGTGGAGAGAGTTGGAACAAGCCTGGACCTGAGAAAACCAGAGACCATGGTGGAGAGAGTTGGACCAAGCCTGGACCTGAGAAAACCAGAGACCATGGTGGAGAGAGTTGGACCAAGCCTGGACCTGAGAACACCAGAGACCATGGTGGAGAGAGTTGTATCAAGCCTGGACCTGAGAACACCAGAGACCATGGTGGAGAGAGTTGGACCAAGCCTGGACCTGAGAACACCAGAGACCATGGTGGAGAGAGTTGGACCAAGCCTGGACCTGAGAACACCAGAGACCATCGTGGAGAGAGTTGGACCAAGCCTGGACCTGAGAACACCAGAGACCATGGTGGAGAGTGTTGTATCAAGTCTGGACCTGAGAAATGTGAGTAAACTAATTTAATTGTTTTAAAATCCAAATACGATGAAAGCAATCATTACACTTGATTCCCAGGCAAGGAACACAATCATGATCTATTTGGTCAAAACAAACTTAAAGGTAGAGTCAGCGATATGACGTAGATGCACAAAGTAAACGGTATTGTGGGCCGATTTCCGCAAAACAACTAAGAGCGTTGTAACACGATGCTAAACTTCTTGGCTGACACTGTTAGAGAGTGAAGAGAACATCCTAGGATCTACCAGAAATCAGACCTCAACATCTACAAAACACGGACCAGAACGATGTTGTTTCCTGCTTCCACAAACATTAATTAATATAACTCTAATGTCAGATTATGGTATGCTAATGAGTGTACATTCTGAGACTGTTGCTCACTTATATTCATTTTAGTTACAAGTCTATTTAATAATTATTAATTCATTATTACTTGAGATTGTCCATTTTAAATAACTACTTTTGACTTCAGGGATTCCTCAGAGCTGTGAGACTTGTGACCATGTTGAGGTAAGTCATAATGTCAATTCTTACTTTTACATACCTGCAGGAGTCAGGCACAGTCTCAAAGCCAGGTGTGTAGTGACCAACCATTCATACTGGGATATAGACAGTCCTGTGTTCTGCTTTAGTAATATAAACACAGTCTCACATCCAGGTGTGTACTGACCAACAATTCATACTGGTATATAGACAGTCCTGTGTTCTGCTTTAGTAATATTAAAACAGTCTCACAGCCAGGTGTGTACTGACCAAGAATTCATACTGGTATATAGACAGTCCTGTGTTCTGCTTTAGTAATATAAACACAGTCTCAAAGCCAGGTGTGTACTGACCAACCATTCATGCTGGGATATAGACAGTTCTGTGTTCTGCTTGGAGGCATGCAGGATTTTAGCTGTTGTCATATTTTGTCATTAGACAGTTTAATTGATAAATCACCATCATTCCATGTAACATTGAGTAAATACATTAGTTATAGATTAGTTACTTTGGTTAATGGGCCAGTTTCCCAGACACAGATTAAGTCTAGTCCTGGACCTTTAAGAACTTTCTATTGAAACTTCCATTGAGCATGCTTTTTAGTTCAGCACTAGACTCAATCTGTGTCCAAGAAACAGGCCCCATATGTATTACTGACATGCTTGTCCTTGTTCAGGACTCCACACACTGGCTTGAGATTGAACCCTTGACTTCCACTGTCCAGGGAGTGACAATGTTCAGGTAAAATAACTACTTTTAACATTTCATTCCACCTGCTAGTGTATTTCCCCGTTACCTTTGGGAATAGTCTTCTAATCCAACCTCTCCATTTGACCATTGACCCTCTCTACCACATATTGTTGTTGGCATAAGGCACAGGACACCCAAAGGGAGTTATGAGTGCACAGTGTCTGGGCTCCGCTGGCTGTGTGAGAGAGATGTCATTCTGAAGTATCACTTCAGGAACTGGGAACCCTACAGTCAACTTCTGAAAGACATGCAATACACACAAGGTGGTCCATTGCTGGACATCACTATGGAGTTAGGTGAACTGGAGGAAGTTCATCTGCCACACTGTGTCTGTTTAGGTAAAACCATATAGAAATAGTTTTCAGAAAGACATTTCCATGTAACTGAGTTTCACTTCTTAAATTAATTAATGAACTATTCTGGGAGTTTGAGTTTACTGTGATCTGGTACTGCATATTCTGTGTGTTTTAGTTGGATGAATAATACAATATTTGTCTTTCTGTCTCCTTTGTACTGTGTTGTTCAGGGACCAACCCTTCCCTGAGGAATGAGATGAAGATTCTTCATGTAGAGGAACATGGAGTGTCTTTAGAGGAAGTGCATGAGGTCACCAGATTCCATGCTAAGATTCTCCATCCCAAGTTCTCACCTATCTCCCTGATACTGAGATTACTGTCTTGGAACGTAGATGTCCACTGTGAGCTGATGCTCTATCTGACAGTGATAAAGGAAAAACTAATTCAACGCCTATACCTGTTCCCCAGTGACCCCGGCCAAATACAGGTGAGGTACCATTATTATAGAGATGACCTTAAACTGCACCACTGGTTCGTTATGTTGACACTCATTAAATGAAGATAAGTGTGTTGCTAGTTTTCTGAATAATGTTTGAATCAGACTATACATTGACTGGCTGGGCATTTCGTGCCTCGTTTCGCAGGCTGTGGAACAACAGGAAATAAAGTTTCAAGGGTCTAAAAGGATTCCCATCACAAGACCAGAGCGTTCCTTCAAACTGAATAGTTACTTCAGACTGAACATTCCCTGTTCAACCTCCATCACTCCACCGGTACAGTTTTAGTAGACTAAGAACATGAATCTGACATTTAAGTCACATATCTCTCTCTCTCTGTCTCTGTTCATGCTGGCAGTGTTTGGTGCATGCTGGGTATTGTATGAGCGAGTGTGAGTGTTGCCTGGAGTTAGATCGCCTGTGGTTACTTCTCTGGGTGGTTTCCTTTTTGCCACTGATTCAGGTTTTTTTCAGTGGTAGAATTAGATATATTGTATTTCTTGTTGAATTGTTTTGGTTGGGATGGCGACCCACATGGGGATGTCACTGGAAATGGGGATGGCAGTGGAGGAGATGCCCGGTACTAGTGATGTGGTACAGGAGGGGGTTCAGGTGGAGCTAGTTTCCCAGGTAGTGGAGGAGATGCCCGGTACTAGTGATGTGGTACAGGAGGGGGTTCAGGTGGAGCTAGTTTCCCAGGTAGTGGAGGAGATGCCCGGTACTAGTGATGTGGTACAGGAGGGGGTTCAGGTGGGGCTAGTCTCCCAGGTAGTGGAGGAGATGCCCGGTACTAGTGATGTGGTACAGGAGGGGGTTCAGGTGGGGCTAGTCTCCCAGGTAGTGGAGGAGATGCCTGGTACTAGTGTTGTGGTACAGGAGGGGGTTCAGGTGGGGCTAGTCTCCCAGGTAGTGGAGGAGATGCCCTGTACTAGTGATGTGGTACAGGAGGGGAGTGTTGAGAGGGATGTGGCAGAGGGGAGTCTGTGGTCTGTGGTGGGAGGGTGGGTTGAGCTGCCGCATCCCCATCCAAAGGGGCATCAGGCAGGGATGCCCAATTTCAGGACTGATATATTGTCTAAAGTTAAACTGTTACATTGGTGCCGTGACGCGGATCACTGGTTGCTGCGGAAAAGGAGGAGGTCAAAAGGGGGGTGAGTGTAACCGGTGTGAAATGGCTAGCTAGTTAGCGGTGGTGCGCGCTAATAGCATTTCAATCAGTGACGTCACTTGCTCTAAGACCTTGAAGTAGTGGTTCCCCTTGCTCTGCAAGGGCCACGGCTTTTGTGGGGCGATGGGTAACGATGCCAAGAGGGTGACTGTTGACGTGTGCAGAGCGTCCCTGGTTCGCGCCCAGGTTGGGGCGAGGGGATGGGCGTAAAGTCTAAACTGTTACACAAGGCCTGGTGGACATCTCTTCTTGGATCATGGCTTTCTGGCTTCATGCAGCCCAGAGACTGTTGTACTGTGACGGTTCTAGCTGGCTGGATACAGCCGACACATTGATGAGGAGAGCAGGCTGTTTGGCTTAGACAAGCACCTCATAGAGCTAGAGGGGGTGATTTGTCTGGTCTGACTCTATTCTATGAGTCTGTTATGCAGGCTTGGACAGTTTCCTCTTAAAGCTGGAGGGGGGTGATTTGTCTGGTCTGACTCTATTCTATGAGTCTATTATGCAGGCTTGGAGAGTTTCCTCTTAAAGCTGGAGGGGGGTGATTTGTCTGGTCTGACTCTATTCTATGAGCCTGTTATGCAGGCTTGGAGAGTTTCCTCTTAAAGCTGGAGGGGGGTGATTTGTCTGGTCTGACTCTATTCTATGAGCCTGTTATGCAGGCTTGGAGAGTTTCCTCTTAAAGCTGGAGGGGGGTGATTTGTCTGGTCTGACTCTATTCTATGAGTCTGTTATGCAGGCTTGGAGAGTTTCCTCTTAAAGCTGGAGGGGGGTGATTTGTCTGGTCTGACTCTATTCTATGAGCCTGTTATGCAGGCTTGGACAGTTTCCTCTTAAAGCTGGAGGGGGGTGATTTGTCTGGTCTGACTCTATTCTATGAGTCTGTTATGCAGGCTTGGACAGTTTCCTCTTAAAGCTGGAGGGGGGTGATTTGTCTGGTCTGACTCTATTCTATGAGTCTGTTATGCAGGCTTGGACAGTTTCCTCTTAAAGCTGGAGGGGGATGATTTGTCTGGTCTGACTCTATTCTATGAGTCTGTTATACAGGCTTGGAGAGTTTTCACCATGTTGGGGATGGGTGTCCATTCTGTGCTGAGTCTGAAACTCTGACACATCTGTTCTTACAGTGTCCCAGGTTGGTCGAGATGATTGACCTGATCACTGGTTGGTTCTCAGCTCTGGGAGAGGTTTTCTCTTCCCAAATGTTTATATTTGGGACAAAGTACAGGTTTAGTAGAAGGGGTGTTGTTATCTTACTTAACTTTGTGTCAGGGGCAGCTAAATTATCAATTTGATAGACATGAAAGAACAGTATTCGGGAACAGGGGACTGTGGACGTGGTGGGAATGCTGGAGGGGATGTTGGCAGCCAGACTGAGGGTTGAGTTTGCCTGGACAGGGGTCTGTGGACAGGGGTCTGTGGACATGGTGGGAATGCTGGAGGGGATGTTGGCAGCCAGACTGAGGGTTGAGTTTGCCTGTTACAAAATGGTTAACATTGATCTGTTTGAGAATATGGGGTATTTAGAGGCTGTTGTTTTTAGTTACTGTGGCGGAAGATTTGGTGTTGTGTTTTTAATTAATGTTTAACCATGTTTTTGTTTAACCTCTCTCGCTCTCTCTCCCTCCCTCCCCCCAGAGGATTCATCTCATACATAGAGACACCACACCAAGCTTTTTCAAGGTGGATATGGAAATTACAGGGATTGAGATGGAGTTAATCGGTGATGATGAGAGGATAGTATGGAAAGAAACTCTACAAAAATGTAGGAGAATATGTCAATCATAACTTTTTCTGACAGATGCTATTTAGAGTGATATAACCAATTTATGTTTCTTTCAGATGAATACATCACTGAAACCCATTCAACTAGTAAGTAAACATGAGAGATACAAACCAATGACTTGAGGGTCAGTCAACATGGTTTACTGTAGGACCCGGACTAGTCCTGATTATAAAAGACTGTCTTCAAGAACAATGACATCTCTTCCAGGACTTGATGTAGATTAGCCTGGTTCTGAATGTCCCAATGACATCTCCTCCAGGACTTGATGTAGATTAGCCTGGTTCTGAATGTCCCAATGACATCTCCTCCAGGACGTGATGTAGATTAGCCTGGTTCTGAATGCCCCAATGACATCTCCTCCAGGACTTGATGTAGATTAGCCTGGTTCTGAATGCCCCAATGACATCTCCTCCAGGACTTGATGTAGATCAGCCTGGTTCTGAATGCCCCAATGACATCTCCTCCAGGACTTGATGTAGATTAGCCTGGTTCTGAATGCCCCAATGACATCTCCTCCAGGACTTGATGTAGATTAGCCTGGTTCTGAATGCCCCAGTCTGTTTTTCTATGTCTGTGAAACCGTCCCTAAATGTGAATGTGTGATATGTTCAGGTCGTTATTGTAAAACAGAATGTTTTCTCAATACTTTTATTTTAGGAGTCTGCTTCTAAATGACTGAAATGTAAATGTACAAATGTAATTATTTTGTAACCTGACTCTCTCAGGTGCTGTGTTGGGGGCAGGAGGTCCGGCTGAGAGCAGTCTGACTGGTTCTGCAGTGCAGCAGCTGCGTTCTGTACGGACAGAGTTTGTGAAACGAGTATCAGGACCTGTCCTGGATGGTCTGCTGGACAGACTCCTGCAACACACAGTCATCAACCAGGAGGAAATGGAGTCAGTGAAGGTGATAGCTGAGAGGGCAGAGAAGGCACGTGACATCATCGACATGGTGTTGAGAAAAGGAACTGAGTCAAGTTACAGGATGATCAACTTATTTGGGGAACTGGACCCTTGTCTTTGTTCACAGCTTCAGATCAACAGTGTTGGGCTTCCAACCTAATGGTAGCATGGATAGTAACAGTGTTGGGGTACCAACCTAATGGTAGAATGGATAGTAACAGTGTTGGGGTACCAACCTAATGGTAGAATGGATAGTAACAGTGTTGGGGTACCAACCTAATGGTAGAATGGATAGTAACAGTGTTGGGGTACCAACCTAATGGTAGAATGGTTAGTAACAGTGTTGGGGTACCAACCTAATGGTAGAATGGACAGTAACAGTGTTGGGGTACCAACCTAATGGTAGAATGGATAGTAACAGTGTTGGGGTTCCAACCTAATGGTAGAATGGATAGTAACAGTGTTGGGGTACCAACATAATGGTAGAATGGGGACAGTAACAGTGTTGGGGTACCAACCTAATGGTAGAATGGATAGTAACAGTGTTGGGGTACCAACCTAATGGTAGAATGGATAGTAACAGTGTTGGGGTACCAACCTAATGGTAGAATGGATAGTAACAGTGTTGGGGTACCAACCTAATGGTAGAATGGATAGTAACAGTGTTGGGGTATCAACCTAATGGTAGAATGGATAGTAACAGTGTTGGGGTATCAACCTAATGGTAGAATGGGTAGTAACAGTGTTGGGGTACCAACCTAATGGACAGTAACAGTGTTGGGGTATCAACCTAATGGTAGAATGGGTAGTAACAGTGTTGGGGTACCAACCTAATGGACAGTAACAGTGTTGGGGTACCAACCTAATGGTAGAATGGACAGTAACAGTGTTGGGGTACCACCCTAATGGACAGTAACAGTGTTGGGGTACCAATCTAATGGTAGAATGGACAGTAACAGTGTTGGGGTTAAGTGTTGTAGTAACAGTGTTGATCCTGATCCTAGACCAATTAAATATAGTTTTTGGTTCCTAAAATGGTTCCATAGTGCTCTATTCACTATGTAGTGCACTAGTATCGACCAGGGCCCTATTCCCTATGTAGTGCACTACTTTAGACCAGGGCCCATAGGGCTCTATATAGGGAATAGGACTCTGGTCTAAAGTAGTGCACTATATAGGGAATAGGACTCTGGTCTAAAGTAGTGCACTACATATAGGGAATAGGACTCTGGTCTAAAGTAGTGCACTATATAGGGAATAGGGCCCTGGTCTAAAGTAGTGCACTATATAGGGAATAGGGCTCTGGTCTAAAATAGTGCACTACATAGGGAATAGGGCCCTGGTCTATAGTAGTGCACTACATAGGGAATAGGGCCCTGGTCTAAAGTAGTACCACTACATAGGGAATAGGGCTCTGGTCTAAAGTAGTACCACTACATAGGGAATAGGGTCCCATTTAGGACTATCATTTAACTTGGTGAGTATTCCACCACACTTCTGTCTGTTCACCATTGGTTGGCTGGGAAGCCTGTAAACATTCATCTAATACACACACATTAAGAATGAGACACACACACACACACAGTAACGCAAAAGCATCTACTGCCCCGTGTCCCTGAACAGGTAAATAATGTGCCAAACAAAAACCAGAACAGGTAACCAGAACAACAGGGTGAAGAAAAACAAAAAGCTCCGTTCCGTTCGTTCTGCTTCGCTGATCAGTCCTCCGTCTATCGCTAAGCAACGGTCACTAGGCTGACACTACAACCCAGAGCCATGGATACAGGAAACTGGCCCATGTCCAGCTGTAGCATACGGGTCCATACAAATAGGCTCTAATCTCAACTGGCACCCTCTTCCCTATGAAGTGCACTACTTTAGACCAGAGCTGTGAGGGAAGTAGTACATTATATAAGGAGAAGGGTGCCATTTGAGGGTGTGATCATAGACTACAGAGTTTGTGTGATTGTCTCTGGTTTAGAGGTGACAGTCTAGTGCGCAGAGATGAGTGGGAGAGGGGAGTCTAGAGCTGTTTTCGAATACCCATACTAACATACTGTATACTACATACTTAATGAGAAAATACTAAATACTATTAGTTAATTTTAGTATACTGTATACTACATACTATTAGTTCATTTTAGTATACTGTAACCGACCAGCTCTTTGCTTTCTCTACCGGAAGTTGATGCTGTTGCTATGCAACCTCTTGCTAGCTAGTTAGCGTAACAAATTACTAGTTAGACATTGTTCGACTTTGGGTGTGTTATTAAATTAAATATGGAGTGCTGGACGCTCAGACAGAGGAGTAGGGTTGATTTGGGCTTTCTGGTGCTGCTGGAAACAATTTAATTACGCTTTTCCCCCCCGATGTTTACTGACACTGGTCATATTCAACGGGTGTTGAGCGCCTCGTAAATTCATTATTCTGCACTCTGGTCTCTCAGGCGAGATGCTCTGAAATCGGAGTAGAAACAGAGAGAATTTACGAAAACACAACGACTATACCATTTAGCTAAGCTAAGAATGACGGGAATAATCAAGTCAATAAGCGTTGAGTAGTTAGTTGACCTGTAATTAATATACTGGCACGTTTGATGTATAAGTAGCCAACTAATGTACCGTTAGGTAGGTAGCTAACATACCGGTACATACAGCTGTAATGTTATGATGTGTGGTTCGTAAGGACAGCGTAGCTAGCAAATTATCAGCCAACATAACGTGTAAGGTAACTTATTTGAAAAGTAATTACTTTCTTACATTGCTCAACATTTTCTTAACATTTGTCAAAATTTGTTAAAGCAATTAATTTGTATCCGCTGTCGTTGGACTTCAGCAACATACTTTCCACTATTTTCTTCAAATCTGAAAACTATGTGAAGCCCCGCCCACTTCATGAAGAATTGCAATATGGGCCCTAAAGTATGGAATTAGTGTGCTCTGCTTGTAAATTTAATATTTTGGCGAATACGTACGAGATCCGGGAACTTTTGGCAAACTAAACTATATCATACTATGACCAATAAGCATACTATATACTCAAATCACGTCACAAATAGTACGGTTAGTGTGGTTAGTATGAGTATTAGAAAACGGACTTCCATCTGAAATGACACCCTATTGGAGGAGATGAGGGGAGTCTAAGATTACCATCTGTAATGACACCCTATTGGAGGAGATGAGGGGAGGCTAGGATTACCATCTGAAATGACACCCTATTGGAGGAGATGAGGAGAGTCTAGGACTACCATCTGAAATGACACCCTATTGGAGGAGATTGTATTGTATATATATTGTAAACATGTATTGTGATGTTATTGGAATGTACTTACTGTATTTGCATACTCACTGTGAATGTGTCTGGGAAACTGGCTCTAAGTATTTGGCATTCAACTTAAAACCACATAAATGTATTTGATGAATATATTGTACAGTGTTGGCCTGTTAGAGGTTCATGAGAGAGGCTGAATATCAACACAACCATCTCAGTCTATCAGCAGTTTTCTCAGTGAGAGCCTCATGTCTGGAACACATTGACCATTGAAGGACATATAAGGAGCTGTGTAACCTGTCACCCCTTTACCAATGACTTGAGTGGTTGAAGGACATATAAGGAGATGTGTGACCTGTCACTCCTTTACCAATGACTTGAGAGTGTCTGAAGGACATATAAGGAGCTGTGTGACCTGTCACTCCTTTACCAATGACTTGAGAGTGTCTGAAGGACATATAAGGAGCTGTGTAACATGTCACTCCTTTACCAATGACTTGAGAGTGGTTGAAGGACATATAAGGAGCTGTGTGACCTGTCACTCCTTTACCAATGGCTTGAGAGTGGCTGAAGGACATATAAGGAGCTGTGTAACCTGTCACTCCTTTACCAATGACTTGAGAGTGGTTGAAGGACATATAAGGAGCTGTTCAACCTATGTTGATCTACCTGCCCAGGGACTACAGTTAAACTAGCTAGCTGGCTCAATCTGTCACATTTACAGAAAATGTTGATTGATGTGAAGTATCACTGTCAAATACATTTTCAATAAATGACAGGAAAAGGAATGGAATGTATTTGTCTGTGCATGTCTATCTCTGAATGTGTGTTGGTCTCTGTGTGTGAATGTGTCTTTGATCAGTGTGATTAGTTCAATGTAACTTCCCATTATAAATAGTGTATTTTTAACTTCATATGCTATACATTATAATCAATATTTTGGGGGAGTTTGCAGAATCATTGTCTATCATTGGTTACCCATCCTATCATGTTCCCTTAACAACACAGATATGACCGTCTTGCGTCCTTCTGCCGAACCTGGTTGTTGTCACACTGCCCTCTGCTGGTAGCACTGCAAAACATCACTCAAACAAATCCTGATATAAAATAATACAAAATGCACGTGTACCAGATAGAATATGAATTTATGGGCTGAATACTTGCATTAAGTGTATGAAAACGTTACATGACATAAATATGAATCTATAATATAATCGTATACATGTTGAACCAGCCCACTGTGTTGAAATAGGAAGTACATTTATAAGGAAGTAAATGAAAAAATGGACAATATCAGTAGAAGAAAAATGTTTCTAAGGTTTGTACTGTACCGTTCTTTTACAATTTTATGGAGAAAAGGGGTTCGGAGAAGTTAGGCCATCGCACAGAGAGGGGTAAGACATCCACAGAATTGTTAAATTATTACAATACTAATTTCAACTTTCAATAATGATTATTTTAGGCTTCCTTTCATTGATGCTGATTCATATTGATCAGCATAGTCAATATGAATCAATGTTATATTATAGTCTACAGGGCTATGAGGTAGGTAGGGTATGGGAGATTGACTGCACATGACCGTGATTATTGTCTTTGCGCTCTTTCACTTCACGTAAACTAGTTTCTTTGAAAAATAAAAGTAATTCTCGTCAATTCGGGCAAGTAAAAGTGACGTGCGGCAATGGGTATTGAAACTGAATGAAGGGCTTATGTGAAAAGTTTTTGCCGCGATCACAACAACTGGGAACAACTGGGAGCTCTGAAAAATACGATGTCAGCTCTCGAGAAAGAGGACGGTTCAAATCGATTTTTCCAGTCAGATTTAGTTTTTTACTGAGATCCCTGTGGTTTTGAATGCGACATTAAGTTGATAAACTCAGAAAGGTGGTGATCTGCTTTGCTCACTAGTTACCACAAGAAGGTCCGCCTACCCGACCAATCAGATGAGGGAGTGTGATGACGCAATAGCTTACCCGACCAATCATATGGTTGCGGGAAACGCTGCGATTTCCAAATGGGTAAATCTCGAGTTCAAGTTTTGAGGACCAAATAACGAAACACATTCAGGAACAAGAACTGGCAACGTCACTAAAATTCATAACATCTGGAAAATACAAACGTTTTGGCCAAAGAATTAAGTGGGCGTTTTTCTTTTTTTCAATAACTAGTATTTAAATGATTAGATCAACTGTTTGTTTTTTACGCACTACAAAGCCTTGACAAGAATGACGCGCTCGGCCCACTATTTATTGTTTCTGCAGTAAGGATTCACCCTCTTCGGATAATTATTGTGTAATTTATCAGCAGGTAATCGCTGTTTTGAGCTCAAAAAGCACCTCGTAGCTGTATGTAAACCAGGGAGCGAAATGAACGGCTCTTTCACCGATGCAATTCGGTTACCGACGTTCACCAAAAAGATCCGTTCAAAAAACAACCTGTCGTTATCGAACGACCCATCACTAGTTGAAACAGGAAATATTTGTATAAGGAAGTAGAGGAAGTAACGGACGTTATTGTCGAAGAAACATGTTTCAGAGGTTTGTAGCTTTCTTTTACAATGTAATGTAGAAACGTATTTTTGAGAAGTTAAGTCATCATAAAGAGAGAGATGATTTAGGGGTTAAGACATCCGCCAAGTTAATACAATATTGATTTAAACGTTCAAGAATGATTATTTTAGGCTTATTTACGTTGGTATTGATTCATAGTGATTAGCCTAATCAATAAGATCCAATGTGATGTGAGAAAGGCTACAGGGCTATGGGGTATTGTATTATTGTTATCGGTGATTGACAGCACATTAAGGTGATTATTATCTGAGGAAACTGGCTCACTTTCACTTCCCGAAAGAAGACATCGGAATTATGTATAGCTGTCAATAAGTAAAATAGTCTGTCTCGTCAAGTAAATGTGACGTTTAACAATGTGCATATAAACTATTTAAATGTAGGGCTAAATCACATGTCAACTTTAAAGCTTTCTGGTGACAGATGAGGAAGGCAGTGGTCTGTTTGACGAACTGCAGATGCGCTCGATATAACGTCACCGGCTCATCTATGCGCGTTGTGAACCCCGGGTTGAATCATCAGCACGCCTTTTCTCAGAATGAAATTCCCGGTGCGCCGGGCGAGATAAACTGATCGCACCTCAAGTGAACTCAAGCAGAACATGAGTCTCTTCACTAAACCAGGGATGTGCAACTGGCGGCCCGCAACCAATAATAATAAAAACATTGTTTTGGAACTCAGTCTGGATCTCAACTTCCTGTTGACCGTTATAATAATAGAAAACACAGTGCAGTTAGTAAATGTGGTTGAGCATCAGCAGTCAGTCTATTAGCCCATGTTAGCTACATGTTTTTAGATTGGTAAATTAGTCTAGCGGCTAAACTTGTGGTAAGCATGGTTGAATTACCAACCGCGGTGGGTCCTATTGATCATCAGTTATCATATTAAAAACTGTTAACATTTGCCTCCACCTCATGGCAACATGTCCCCATGGCAACATGAGTAGAATTATCTGTAAAACTGAAAATGTTTTCTCCTGCCCCATGGGGGTGTATGGATGTGGGTATGCAGACCCACGAGACACTGAGGCCCCTCATGATGACTGACATTTTTTTGTGGCCCCCACCTTATCAATGTTCTCCATCCCTGCACTAAATGATAAGGAGAGGGAACTACCTGAATTTGTCCAATAGAAACTCTCGTTGTTGAAACATTTTGCTCTCCTACCACATTAATTATCCTAACCTGCCACGTTAATTATCCTAACCTACCACGTTAATAATCCTAACCTGCCACATTAGTCATCCTAACCTGCCACGTTAATTATCCTTAATCTGAGGTAATGGTTAGGCACAAGGTTAGCAGTGTGGTTAAGGTTAGGTTTAAAACCTGTTTGGGATAGGGGGCAGCATTTTCATGTTTGGATGAAAAGCGTGCACAGAGTAAACATCCTGCTACTCAGGCCCAGAAGCTAATATATGCATATTATTAGTTGTATTGGATAGAAAACACTCTGAAGTTTCTAAAACTGTTTGAATGATGTCTGTGAGTATAACAGAACTCATATGGCAGGCGAAAACC
Source organism: Oncorhynchus mykiss (assembly GCF_057628025.1). NCBI lineage: Eukaryota > Metazoa > Chordata > Actinopteri > Salmoniformes > Salmonidae > Oncorhynchus > Oncorhynchus mykiss. Next base: position 2,122,829 of record NC_143040.1, read on the forward strand.
TGAGAAAAATCCAACCAGGAAGTTGGAAATCTGAGGTTGGTAGTTTTTCAACTCATTGCCTATCGAAAATACATGTTATATGTTATTGTTAGTATAAATACAATATAATATGGTCATAATAGTTTGTAGGCCATAATAGTTTTTAGGACAAACCGTTCAGACGCTACATAAGATTTTGTGAGAAAAACGATTTTCGGGATGTCTCGTGGTCTGACAAACACCGTTGAAGCTCTGCCATCTTCAACCGCAGATGCGGAAGGGCGATATCGACGGATTCATAGACGAAGCTATGGATGCAAGGACTGACCAGACATTATATCAACATTAAATTACCGTTTTAACCATGTTTTAAGGCTACGGTGATTGTTTACAAACATTGGAGTAAAACAAGCTTCTATTTTGGGTTCTGATGCAGTACGACAGTTGAACTGAACTCATGAGGCATTTATAAGTTCTATTCTTCAAGAATGGATAAGTATTGTCACGAATTGGCTCAAAGCCCGTAACAAAAGGGAGACGACGTGGAGATAAGGAGTAACAAAACATATATTTATTAAATAAAGTAAACGAAGTTCAAGATACAATGGTCATGGTGTAATCAGTCATGTAAGTCAGTGTTTTGCATGAATGTGATAATGCAGGGTGTTGAAAGGTGCCAAAGCAAACAACCCAAAACCACCAAGATACACAACAAAATCCAAAAGGTGTCTGCATGGAGAGAGTCTCCTCCAAGAATGGGGAAGTGGTGTATTTGTCCTTGGACACACTGGACCCAGGTGTTTCCCATGTAGCTGACGACCCTCCAAACTCCGCCCACCGGCATCCTAATAAGGAAACGAGAACAAAGAGAGAATACGGCAGACAGAGTGGGAGGGTCGTCACAGTATACAGTATATCATTAATTCATAAGTCCAAAAATGGATGTAGCAACTAAGGATTCTAGCTTTAAAGACCCAATGCAGGCATGTTTATATCAATATCAAATCATTTCTGGTAAACAATTAATGAAGTACTTTGCTGTAATGGATTTCCCCCCAAAAAATGGTCTGTTATGGAGTCAGGGTATCCAACCAGGTAGACTAGCTGTTGTTATGGAGTCAGGGGATCCAACCAGGTAGACTAGCTGTTGTTATGGAATCAGGGGATCCAACCAGGTAGACTAGCTATTGTTATGAAGTCAGGGGATCCAACCAGGTAGACTAGCTGTTGTTATGGAATCAGGGGATCCAACCAGGTCGACTAGCTGTTGTTATGGAGTCAGCTAATGGGGATCCAACCAGGTAGACTAGCTGTTGTTATGGAATCAGGGGATCCAACCAGGTAGACTAGCTGTTGTTATGGAGTCAGGGGATCCAACCAGGTAGACTAGCTGTTGTTGTGGAATCAGCAAATGGGGATCCAAGTCAAATCAAATGAATAACATATTGGACTGTGTATCTTTAATAACATAGTGGACTGTGAATCTTTAATAACATAGTGGACTGTGTATCTTTAATAACATAGTGGACTGTGTATCTTTAATAACATAGTGGACTGTGTATCTTTAATAACATAGTTGACTGTGTATGTTGGATACAATATGAAGTCGCTGATTGAACTCTTTGACCACAGATAGTAAATGTGTTGTCATTGTTTATGGTTCTTCAACATTGTTCAGAAATATTGACTGTTCTGTTATTTCTTATTGTAGCTGAGTGAGTTTTGACTTACATCAAAATGAGTCTCTCTGGGGAGAGAGAGGAGGAGACCACTGCCTCTAAAATGAGTCTCTCTGGGGAGAGAAAGGAGGGGCCTACTGCCTCTAAAATAAGTCTCTCTGGTGAGAGAGAGGAGGAGACCACTGCCTCTAAAATTAGTCTCTCTGGGGAGAGAGAGGAGGGGACTACTGCCTTTAAAATGAGTCTCTCTGGGGAGAGAGAGGAGGAGACCACTGCCTCTAAAATGAGTATCTTTGGGGAGAGAGAGGACGGGACCACTGCCTCTAAAATGACTCAAGACACCAGTTCAAAGTGGTAAGAGATTAAATGTAAAATATACATTTCTCTTAAAGATATAAAACTAAAGGGAAAAGTGTTCCCAACATTTTTGAGAATGACACAAATATTCGTTTTCACAAAGTCTGCTGCCTCAGTGTCTTTAGATATTTTTGTCAGATGTTACTATGGAATACTGAAGTATAATTACAAGCATTTCATAAGTGTCAAAGGCTTTTATTGACAATTACATGAAGTTGATGCAAAGAGTCAATATTTGCAGTGTTGACCCTTCTTTTTCAAGACCTCTGCATTCCGCCCTGGCATGCTGTCAATTAACTTCTGGGCCACATCCTGACTGATGGCAGCCCATTCTTGCATAATCAATGCTTGGAGTTTGTCAGAATTTGTGGGGTTTTGTTTGTCCACCCACCTGTTGAGGATTGACCAAAAGTTCTCAATGGGATTAAGGTCTGGGGAGTTTCCTGGCCATGGACCCAAAATATTGATATTTTTTTCTTCCCCGAGCCACTTAGTTATCACTTTTGCCTTATGATAAGGCGCTCCATCATGCTGGAAAAGGCATGGTTCGTCACCAAACTGTTTCTGGATGGTTGGGAGAAGTTGTTCTCAGAGAATGTGTTGGTACCATTCTTTATTCATGGCTGTGTTCTTAGGCAAAATTGTGAATGAGCCCACTCCCTTAGCTGAGAAGCAACCCCACACATGAATGGTCTCAGGATGCTTTACTGTTGGCATGACACAGGACTGATGGTAGCGCTCACCTTGTCTTCTCCGGACAAGCTTTTTTCTGGATGCCCCAAACAATCGGAAAGGGGATTCATCAGAGAAAATGACTCTACCCCAGTCCTCAGCAGTCCAATCCCTGTACCTTTTGCAGAATATCAGTCTGGCCCTGACTTTTTTCCTGGAGAGAAGTGGCTTCTTTGCTGCCCTTCTTGACACCAGGCCATCCTCCAAAAGTATTCACCTCACTGTGCGTGCAGATGCACTCACACCTGCCTACTGCCATTCCTGCGCAAACTCTGTACTGGTGGTGCCCCGATTCTACAGCTGAATCAACTTTAGGAGACGGTGCTTTCGCTTTCTGGAATTTGGGAGCCCTGAAGCCTTCATTCACAACAATTGAACCGCTCTCCTTGAAGCTCTTGATGATCCGATAAATGGTTGATTTAGTTGCGATCTTACTGGCAGCATTATCCTTGCCCGTGAATCCCTTTTATTGTGCTAAGCAATGATGACGGCACGTGTTTCCTTGCAGGTAACCGTGGTTGACAGAGGAAGAACAATGATTCCAAACACAACCCTCCTTTTGAAGCTTCCAGTCTGTTATTCGAACTCAATCAGCATGACAGAGTGATCTACAGCCTTATCCTCATCAACACTCGCACCTGTGTTAAGGAGAGAATCACTGACATGATGTCGGCTGGTCCTTTTGCGGCAGGGCTGAAATGCAGTGGAAATGTTTTTGGGGGATTCAGTTCATTTGCATGGCAAAGAGGGGCTTTGAAAATCATCTGATCACTCTTCATAACATTCTGGAGTATATGCAAATTTCTATCATACAAACTGAGGCAGCAGACTTTGTGAAAATGTATATTCATTCTCAAAACTTTTGGCCATGACTGTACATCATTCATTTAAAAGGCCAAAAATGGATTTAACAATTGCAGACTGTAGCTTTAAAAGAAACATCAGGACTTCTAGAAGTTCCACTATACAGTTGTTAAAATGAAGTAGATGAGGATTTGATGTGATATTGATGAGGTGTTCTGTCTCCCTGTTTTGTTCAGTGTCCAGAAGCCCAGAGCAGAGTCACCTACAACCAGCCTGCTATCAATGAAGAGTGATCAGCCACCTGCTTTCAGCCAGGAACCATTACCAGATGACAATAAGGAAGTGGAGAGTTTGGACAGTGAGGATGTAATAAAGATCACACACAACCTTCTGGACAGAAGAAGTAAGACTGTGTTTCATACAATATCACAAAGAACGGTACAAAGGCCCTTATAAAACACACACATTAACTTATGAGTCCCAACTCTCATTGTTTTCCTACAGGTCAAACTCTGCTGACAGTCCAACAAGACGTTAAGGCTAAACTGAAACACAAGTATCAACACATTGGAATTGGACACCATGGAAATCAAAGTTTGTTCAAGGACATCTACACAGAGCTCTACATCACAGAGGGTGGAAGTGGAGGGCTCAATAATGAACATGAGGTTAGACAGATTGAGATGGCATCCAAGAAACTGACCACACAAGAGACACAAATCAAATGCAACGACATCTTCAAGCCTTTACCTGGACAAGACAAACCAATCAGAACTGTGCTGACCAAAGGAATCGCTGGCATTGGAAAAACAGTCTCTGTGCAGAAGGTCATCCTTGACTGGGCAGAAGGAAAAGCAAATCAAGACATTCATTTCATGTTTCCTCTTCCTTTTTGTGATCTGAACCTGAAAAAGGACCAATACAGTCTGATGCAACTTCTTTCCCACTACTTGTCAGAGCTGAAAGAGATTGACAGCATTGAAGATGGTGAAACCAAAACTGTTTTCATTTTTGATGGTCTGGATGAGTGTCGACTTCCTCTAGACTTCAAAAACAATGAGAAATGCTGTGATGTCACGGAGCCAACCTCAGTGGACGTGCTGCTGACAAATCTCATCAAGGGGAATCTGCTTCCCTCTGCTCTCCTCTGGATAACCTCACGGCCTGCAGCAGCCAATCAGATCCCTCCTGAGTGTGTTGACCAGGTGACAGAGGTAAGAGGGTTCAATGATCCACAGAAGGAGGAGTATTTCAGGAAGAAAATCACAGATCAGAATCTGGCCAATGAAATCATCAAACACATGAAGACATCAAGGAGCCTCCACATCATGTGCCACATGCCAGTCTTCTGTTGGATATCAGCAACTGTCCTTGAGATGATGCTGAAAGAGGCAGAGAATGATGCAGTCCCCAAAACTCTGACCCAGATGTACTCACACTTCATGATCCAAATAATTTTGAAGAACAGGAAGTACAACAAAGCCACAGAGACAAACCCAAAGGAACTGTCTCAATCAGACAAAGAGATGATCCTGAAACTGGCAAAGCTGGCTTTCCAACAGCTGCAGAAGGGCAACCTGATCTTCTATGAGGAGGACCTGAGAGAGTGTGGCCTTGATGTCACAGAGGCATCAGAGTACTCAGCATTGTGTACAGAGATCTTTAAAGAGGAATCTGGGCTGTACCAAGACAAGGTCTACAGCTTTGTGCATCTGAGCATTCAGGAGTTTCTAGCAGCAGTGCATGCTTTAGAATCATGTCTCGGCAAGAAGGAAAATGTTTTCTCCCCCAAAGCAGTCACTAAGGGTCAAGATTATTATGAAAACAGCCGATTCAAATTCTGGTCATGCAAGTTGAAGCCTGACAAGTTGACGTCAATCGATGATAATGATTCCGATGATTGCGATGAAGACAAAAAGGATGACAATGATGAAGAGGAGTCAATCCAGTTGTTTGACTTACACAGGAGAGCAGTGGACCAGGCCTTGAAGAGTGAGATTGGAGACCTGGACCTGTTCCTCTGCTTCCTTCTGGGTCTCTCACTGGCGTCCAATCAGAATCTGTTACGAGGCCTTCTGACACAGACAGGATGTACCACACAGACCAATGAGGAAACAGTTGAGAGAACAGTCAAGTACCTTACAGACAACATCAAAAGGGAATCCTCAACAGAAAGGATCATCAACTTGTTCCACTGTCTGAATGAACTTGATGCCAATTCTCTAGTTGGAGACATGCAGACCTCCCTGCGATCAGGAACTCTTTCAGAAACAGAGCTAGAACCTGACCAATGTTCAGCCCTGGCCTTCCTGTTACTGATGTCAGAGGAGGTGCTGGAGGAGTTTGACCTGAAAACATACAACACATCAGAGAAAGGTTATCAGAGGTTGCTGTCGGTAGTGAGAACCTGTAAGAGAGCACTGTAAGTTCTGTTATTGAGTTGATGTATACAGTATCATTATAATGAAGGATTTGTATATCTAACAGATTATCTCCTCTCTCCAGACTGGAAAGCTGTAAACTCACATATAAATCCTGTGAGACTCTGACCTCAGCTCTGCAGACACCAAACTCCCCCCTGAGAGAACTGGACCTCAGCTACAATGACCTGGGAGACAGAGGAGTGGAGCTGCTCTGTGTTGGACTAACCAGTCCACTCTGCAACATACAGACACTAGTGTGAGTTAAATAACTTGACAATTAGTTATTATGTGTGTTTGAACATTTGTTAATCCTGTGCTCTTCTGCCCTCTAGTCTAGGTCAGTGTGGTCTGACAGAGGGTACCTGTTCTGATCTGGCCTCAGTCCTGAGTTCACCCAGCTCACAACTGAAACAACTGGAGCTGAGAGACAATGACCTGCAGGACTCAGGAGTTACACTGCTGTCTGCTGGACTGGTGGATCCAGACTGTAAACTACACACACTGGGGTAAGTACAGCTGTTTCAGTCAGGTTGGTACTGAGCTGAGTTACACTGCTGTCTGCTGGACTGGAGGATCCAGACTGTAAACTACACACACTGGGGTAAGTACAGCTGTTTCAGTCAGGTTGGTACTGAGCTGAGTTACACTGCTGTCTGCTGAACTGGAGGATCCAGACTGTAAACTACACACACCGGGGTGAGTACAGCTGTTTCAGTCAGGTCGGTAATGAGCTTATTAAAACAAATTATCAGAAAATCTTATTTTTTATCACATTGTTTGTGTCATGGACAAATGTATTGGTGTCCTACAAGATGATTGACACCAGTACATCAACCTAGACAGCTGTTGTGTGTCTCTCTGTAGGCTGTCTGGCTGTCTGGTCACAGAGGAGGGCTGTGCTGCTCTGTCTTCAGCTCTGAGGTCAAACCCCTCCCACCTGAAAGAGCTGGACCTGAGCTACAATCACCCAGGAGTCTCTGCAGGGGGACTGCTTTCAGCTGCTCTGGTGGATCCCACATATAAACTGACGAAGCTGAAGTAAGTCAGAATAGATGTCCTAATAGTGTGAGCAGCGGTTGTGTCATATGTAGTGTAGTAGGGTCAGTAACATGAGGACATGATGGTAGAATTAAGGGGAACTTTACTCAGCAGGCTGAGCACTCCAACACAGCATACATCATCACCACATGAATACTCTTCTTCTGCATCTCTGATATCCTGTTGGAATTGTACTCCGTTCTGTATGCAGTAGGTAGGATAGAATACCTGTATGTCTCTAGTAATGAATTGTACTCTGTTCTGTATGCAGTAGGTAGGATAGAATACCTGTATGTCTCTAGTAATGAATTGTACTCTGTTCTGTATGCAGTAGGTAGGATAGAATACCTGTATGTCTCTGTTCTGTATGCAGTAGGTAGGATAGAATACCTGTATGTCTCTAGTAATGAATTGTACTCTGTTCTGTATGCAGTAGGTAGGATAGAATACCTGTATGTCTCTGTTCTGTATGCAGTAGGTAGGATAGAATACCTGTATGTCTCTAGTAATGAATTGTACTCTGTTCTGTATGCAGTAGGTAGGATAGAATACCTGTATGTCTCTAGTAATGAATTGTACTCCGTTCCGTATGCAGTAGGTAGGATAGAATACCTGTATGTCTCTAGTAATGAATTGTACTCCGTTCTGTATGCATTAGGTAGGATAGAATACCTGTATGTCTCTAGTAATGAATTGTACTCCGTTCTGTATGAAGTACAGTGCCTTGCGAAAGTATTCTGCCCCCTTGAACTTTGCGACCTTTTGCCACATTTCAGGCTTCAAACATAAAGATATAAAACTGTATTTTTTTGTGAAGAATCAACAACAAGTGGGACACAATCATGAAGTGGAACGACATTTATTGGATATTTCAAACTTTTTTAACAAATCAAAAACTGAAAAATTGGGCGTACAAAATTATTCAGCCCCTTTACTTTCAGTGCAGCAAACTCTCTCCAGAAGTTCAGTGAGGATCTCTGAATGATCCAATGTTGACCTAAATGACTAATGATGATTAATACAATCCACCTGTGTGTAATCAAGTCTCCGTATAAATGCACCTGCACTGTGATAGTCTCAGAGGTCCGTTAAAAGCGCAGAGAGCATCATGAAGAACAAGGAACACACCAGGCAGGTCCGAGATACTGTTGTGAAGAAGTTTAAAGCCGGATTTGGATACAAAAAGATTTCCCAAGCTTTAAACATCCCAAGGAGCACTGTGCAAGCAATAATATTGAAATGGAAGGAGTATCAGACCACTGCAAATCTACCAAGACCTGGCCGTCCCTCTAAACTTTCAGCTCATACAAGGAGAAGACTGATCAGAGATGCAGCCAAGAGGCCCATGATCACTCTGGATGAACTGCAGAGATCTACAGCTGAGGTGGGAGACTCTGTCCATAGGACAACAATCAGTCGTATATTGCACAAATCTGGCCTTTATGGAAGAGTGGCAAGAAGAAAACCATTTCTTAAAGATATCCATAAAAAGTGTTGTTTAAAGTTTGCCACAAGCCACCTGGGAGACACACCAAACATGTGGAAGAAGGTGCTCTGGTCAGATGAAACCAAAATTGAACTTTTTGGCAACAATGCAAAATGTTATGTTTGGCGTAAAAGCAACACAGCTCATCACCCTGAACACACCATCCCCACTGTCAAACATGGTGGTGGCAGCATCATGGTTTGGGCCTGCTTTTCTTCAGCAGGGACAGGGAAGATGGTTAAAATTCATGGGAAGATGGATGGAGCCAAATACAGGACCATTCTGGAAGAAAACCTGATGGAGTCTGCAAAAGACCTGAGACAGGGACGGAGATTTGTCTTCCAACAAGACAATGATCCAAAACATAAAGCAAAATCTACAATGGAATGGTTCAAAAATAAACATATCCAGGTGTTAGAATGGCCAAGTCAAAGTCCAGACCTGAATCCAATCGAGAATCTGTGGAAAGAACTGAAAACTGCTGTTCACAAATGCTCTCCATCCAACCTCACTGAGCTCGAGCTGTTTTGCAAGGAGGAATGGGAAAACATTTCAGTCTCTCGATGTGCAAAACTGATAGAGACAATACCCCAAGCGACTTACAGCTGTAATCGCAGCAAAAGGTGGCGCTACAAAGTATTAACTTAAGGGGGCTGAATAATTTTGCACGCCCAATTTTTCAGTTTTTGATTTGTTAAAAAAGTTTGAAATATCCAATAAATGTCGTTCCACTTCATGATTGTGTCCCACTTGTTGTTGATTCTTCACAAAAAATACAGTTTTATATCTTTATGTTTGAAGCCTGAAATGTGGCAAAAGGTCACAAAGTTCAAGGGGGCCGAATAGTTTCGCAAGGCACTGTAGGTAGGATAGAATACCTGTATGTCTCTAGTAATGAATTGTACTCTGTTCTGTATGCAGTAGGTAGGATAGAATACCTGTATGTCTCTAGTACTGAATTGTACTCCATTCTGTATGCAGTAGGTAGGATAGAATACCTGTATGTTTCCGTTCTGTATGCATTGGGTAGGATAGAATACCTGTATGTCTCTAGTAATGAATTGTACTCCGTTCTGTATGCATTGGGTAGGATAGAATACCTGTATGTCTCTAGTATTGATTTGTACTCTGTTCTGTATGCAGTAGGTAGGATACTAATGAACTGGGATAGTGCACCAGAACACACAATATGGTTTAAATGTTGACTGCTTTATTAGGGTTTTGTCAGTCAATAACCTGTTTCTCCTACAGTGTGGATCATGGTGGAGAGTGCAGGCTGAAATCAGGGCTGAGGAAATGTAAGTCTCTTCAATCCTAATTAACTGCATATTCAGAACTATAGTAACATAGTAACTAATCAATACTTGTTCTGTACCTACAAAACAACATTTTATGTGAAGATGTGGTTTGATTAAACTCTCCTTTCATCTACAGATGCCTGTCATCTCACCCTGGACCCAGATACAGCACACCCAAACCTGAGACTGTCTGAGGGGAACAGGAAGGTGACACGGGTGTTGAAGGAGCAGCATTATGAAGACCATCCAGACAGATTTGATTGTCATTGCCAAGTTGTCTGCAGTGAAGTAATTTCTGGAGGTCGTTATTACTGGGAGGTGGAGAGGTATGGTGACATGGCTGACATTGGTGTGGTGTACAAAGGAATGAAGAGGAAGGGACGGGAGGATGACAGTTGGATTGGACTCAATAGGAAGTCCTGGTGTTTATACTGCTATGATAGTGCTTATGAATTTATCCATGCTGGAGTCAGCAGATCCATCTCTGGTCGTTATTCTCACAGAGTTGGAGTATATCTGGACTGGCCAGCTGGTACTTTGTCCTTCTATAGTGTGTCCTCCTCTGGTACACTGACACACCTTCACACAGAACACACCACATTCACTGAACCCCTCTATCCTGGATTTGGGGTTTACTCCTCCTCCTCAGTGACCCTGTGTCAGATAGATGACCAACACATTCAGAGGTGAGTCATAGCAATGTTTCATCATTTGTTTTCCCCTGGAATAATTTCTACAGTTAGATTAGTAGTAGTGGTGTTTTTTAATGTGTTCTCTTGGACCAACAGACAGTTAGATGTGGCACAAGCTCAGTGTTTTATGAGGGGGACGTATGTGTGTGGAGGTTGATACCTGGTGACTTCACATCTCTAGGGGGGTGTGTAACTCATGATACCTGGTGACTTCACATCTCTAGGGGGGTATGTAACTCATGATACCTGGTGACTTCACATCTCTAGGGGGGAATGTAACTCATGATACCTGGTGACTTCATCTCTAGGGGGTTATGTAACTCATGATATCTGGTGACTTCATCTCTAGGGGGGAATGTAACTCATGATACCTGGTGACTTCATCTCTAGGGGGGAATGTAACTCATGATACCTGGTGACTTCACATCTATAAGCAATGTCCACCTGAGGGATCCTGAGTGTCGCAGACCAGGGTTCGATCCCGGGCTGTATCGCAACCGGCCGTGAGGGCGGCGCACAATTGGCCTAGCGTTGTCCGGGTTAGGGGAGGGTCTGGGGTAGGGGAGGGTTTGGCTGGGGTAGGGGAGGGTCTGAGGTATGGGAGGGTTTGGCTGGTGTAGGGGAGGTTCTGGGGTAGGGGAGGATCTGGCTGGGGTAGGGAAGGTTCTGGGGTAGGGGAGGGTCTGGCTGGGGTAGGGGAGGCTCTGGGGTAGAGGAGGGTCTGGGGTAGGGGAGGGTCTGGCTGGTGTAGGGGAGGCTCTGGCTGGGGTTGGGGAGGTTCTGGGGTAGGGGAGGTTCTGGGGTAGGGGAGGGTCTGGGGTAGGGGATGCTCTGGCTGGGGTAGGGGAGGGTCTGGGATAGGGGAGGTTCTGGTGTAGGGGAGGGTCTGGGGTAGGGGAGGTTCTGGGGTAGGGGAGGGTCTGGCTGGGATAGGGGAGGCTCTGGGGTAGGGGAGGGTCTGGGGTAGGGGATGCTCTGGCTGGGGTAGGGGAGGGTCTGGGGTAGGGGAGGTTCTGGCTGTAGGCCGCCATTTTAAATAAGATATTTTTCTTATTGTTCTTATCTTATTGACTTGCCTAGTTAAATAATAAAATAATAATATAACTAAATATAATATATTTAGTTGAATCAGTCTATCCTTCTGCTTTACCAACACCAGAGACCATGGTGGAGAGAGTTGGACCAACCCTGGACCTGAGAACACCAGAGACCATGGTGGAGAGAGTTGGACCAAGCCTGGACCTGAGGACACCAGAGACCATGGTGGAGAGTGTTGTATCAAGTCTGGACCTGAGAACACCAGAGACCATGGTGGAGAGAGTTGGACCAAGCCTGGACCTGAGGACACCAGAGACCATGGTGGAGAGTGTTGTATCAAGTCTGGACCTGAGAACACCAGAGACCATGGTGGAGAGAGTTGGACCAAGCCTGGACCTGAGAACACCAGAGACCATGGTGGAGAGAGTTGGATCAAGCCTGGACCCGAGGACACCAGAGACCATGGTGGAGAGTGTTGTATCAAGTCTGGACCTGATAAATGTGAGTAAACTAATTTAATTGTTTTAAAATCCAAATACGATGAAAGCAATCACTACAGTTGATTCCCAGGCAAGGAACACAATCATGGTTTATTTGGTCAAAACAAACTTAAAGGTATTGTCAGCGATATGACGTAGATGCACAAAGTAAACGGTATTGTGGGCCGATTTCAACACCGATTTCGACACCAAAGCCGACGCGCTGTCCCGCCTCTATGATACCGAGGAGCGGTCCGTTGAGCCAACTCCCATCATTTCACCGTCATGTCTCGTGGCACCGGTGGGCACGGTGGAAACTTGGTCTGGACTCTCCACCGTAGTCGCACCAACGGCAACTCCTATACACCTACCTGAACACTCCTCTGACCACCCCTTAAAAGCCCCCTGTTGCCAGGGAATCACAGGGTTGTGTTGAGCTAACCAGGGAACCCCCAACACCACTGGAAACGCAGGTGAATCTATAAGGAACAGACTAATCTGCTCCTTATGATCACCCTGCGTTACCATGTCCAGCGGCACCGTAGCCTCCCTAACTACTCCTGACCCTAATGGTCGGCTATCTAAGGCGTGCACGGGGAAAGGTAGGTCTAACGACACCAGGGGAATCCCTAGCCTTAACGCAAGCCCACGATCCATGAAATTCCCAGCTGCGCCTGAATCGACTAGCGCCTTATGCTGTAGAGAGGGAAAAAACCCAGGGAAAGAAGTCAACACATACACATGACCGAAAGGAAGCTCTGGGTGAGTCTGGTGCTTACTCACCTGGGGTGATCGAGCAGTGCTCCGCCTGCCCTCCCGACTCCCAGACGAGTTCCTCCAGCACCGGTCGGACGTGTTTCCTCGTCGACCACAACTGGTGCAGGAGGACACTCCTCCTCCGGTCCCCCTCGAAGCCGCCCCTCCTAATTCCATAGGGATAGGGGCAGGAGGGCTGGGAAGTGGAAACGACAGGGCCTGATCCGAACGCCCGCGGGCAGCCAGCAGGTTGTCGAGACGGATAGCCAAGTCAATGAGTTCATCCAGTGTGAATGTGGTGTCCCGACATGCCAGCTCCCTGCGGCCGTCCTCCCTGAGACTGCATCTGAAATGATCGATCAAGGCCCTGTCGTTCCATCCTGCTCCTGCGGCCAAGGTCCTGAACTCCAGAGCAAAGTCCTGTACGCTCCTCGTCTCCTGACGCAGGTGGAACAGCCGTTCACCCGCCGCCCGACCCTCTGGTGGATGGTCAAAAACAGCTCGGAATCGGCGGGTGAACTCTGGGTAATTATCCCTCACCGAGTCCGGACCATTCCACACTGCGTTGGCCCACTCGAGGGCTCGCCCAGTCAAGCAGGAGACGAGGGCGCTCACGCTCTCCTCTCCGGAGGGAGCAGGACGCACGGTAGCCAGGTATAGTTCCAGTTGAAGGAGGAAACCCTGGCACCCAGCCGCCGTTCCGTCATACTCCCGTGGGAGTGTCAGCCGAAGGTCAGACAGGTTGTATGTATTTGATCACTACTGTAGTAGTTAATGAAGGTGGTGTCGGTGCAGCAAGGTTAGACAGGTTGTATGTATCTGAGCTCTACTGTAGTAGTTAATGAAGGTGGTGTCGGTGCAGCAAGGTTAGACAGGTTGTATTATCTGAGCTCTACTGTAGTAGTTAATGAAGGTGGTGTCGGTGCAGCAAGGTTAGACAGGTTGTATGTATCTGATAACTACTGTAGTAGTTAATGAAGGTGGTGTCGGTGCAGCAAGGTTAGACAGGTTGTATTATCTGAGCTCTACTGTAGTATTTAATGAAGGTGGTGTCGGTGCAGCAAGGTTAGACAGGTTGTATTATCTGAGCTCTACTGTAGTAGTTAATGAAGGTGGTGTCGGTGCAGCAAGGTTAGACAGGTTGTATGTATCTGAGCTCTACTATAGTATTTAATGAAGGTGGTGTTGGTGCAGCAAGGTTAGACAGGTTGTATTATCTGAGCTCTACTGTAGTATTTAATGAAGGTGGTGTCGGTGCAGCAAGGTTAGACAGGTTGTATGTATCTGAGCTCTACTATAGTATTTAATGAAGGTGGTGTTGGTGCAGCAAGGTTAGACAGGTTGTATTATCTGAGCTCTACTGTAGTATTTAATGAAGGTGGTGTCGGTGCAGCAAGGTTAGACAGGTTGTATGTATCTGATAACTACTGTAGTAGTTAATGAAGGTGGTGTCGGTGCAGCAAGGTTAGACAGGTTGTATTATCTGAGCTCTACTGTAGTATTTAATGAAGGTGGTGTCGGTGCAGCAAGGTTAGACAGGTTGTATTATCTGAGCTCTACTGTAGTAGTTAATGAAGGTGGTGTCGGTGCAGCAAGGTTAGACAGGTTGTATGTATCTGAGCTCTACTGTAGTATTTAATGAAGGTGGTGTTGGTGCAGCAAGGTTAGACAGGTTGTATTATCTGAGCTCTACTGTAGTATTTAATGAAGGTGGTGTCGGTGCAGCAAGGTTAGACAGGTTGTATGTATCTGAGCTCTACTATAGTATTTAATGAAGGTGGTGTCGCTGCAGCAAGGTTAGACAGGTTGTATTATCTGAGCTCTACTGTAGTATTTAATGAAGGTGGTGTCGGTGCAGCAAGGTTAGACAGGTTGTATTATCTGAGCTCTACTGTAGTATTTAATGAAGGTGGTGTCGGTGCAGCAAGGTTAAACAGGTTGTATGTATCTGATCACTACTGCAGTAGGGTTGTAAGGTGACATTACTCCTGAGGGTTTTTCTGATCACCATATTGTTACTGTTGATATTCACTTGTCATGTCCATGAAGGTTCACCTTATTGGTATTTCAACATGAAGATATTACATGACGCAATGTTTTGGGAAAGGTTTTTGGTGTTTTGGGAAAAATTGAGGGTTATTAATTTGAATTTTGAATCCTTGAGACAATGGTGGGTGGTTGGGAAGGCCCAAATACGTGTGTCTTGTCAACAGTATACTGCTCCGTCTAGTATTGAGTTAAAGAGACTATCAGGGCCCTTAAACAGGACATCACATCTATTGAATTGAAGTTGCTCACTCAGATGGACCCCGGAGCCCCTGGCATCAATGTTTTACAATCTGAGTTCTATAAGCACTGGGGTGCTACCCCAGCTGTCTATTGGGGGGGATTTTTATGAAGTGGTGTGTGAATCTTGTCATGAGTATTCTCTTCCTGTATCCTGTCAACGTGTTGTGCTTTCATTGTTGCAAAAGGGGGGGATTTGGCCCTTTTAAAAAAAACTGCCAACTTGTTGCATTGCTGTGTGCAGAATTTTAAATGATATCTACGTGTCTCTCAAACAGGTATATAGAATGAAGAAGGCTTTTGATCGTGTGGACCACCATGTTTAAAACAATGAAAGCCTTTGGGTTTGGGGATGTTTTTTTTGTCTTGGATGAGTTTACTGTCTGCTGGGGCCTCGTGTATGGGGAGGGTGGGTTGAGCTGCCCCATCCCCATCCAAAGGGGCATCAGGCAGGGATGCCCAATTTCAGGACTGATATATTGTCTAAAGTTAAACTGTTACATTGGTGCCGTGACCCGGATCACTGGTTGCTGCGGAAAAGGAGGAGGTCAAAAGGGAGGTGAGTGTAACTGGTGTGAAATGGCTAGCTAGTTAGCGGTGGTGCGCGCTAATAGCATTTCAATCAGTGACGTCACTTGCTCTAAGACCTTGAAGTAGTGGTTCCCCTTGCTCTGCAAGGGCCACGGCTTTTGTGGGGCGATGGGTAACGATGCCAAGAGGGTGACTGTTGACGTGTGGTTCGCGCCCAGGTTGGGGCGAGGGGATGGGTGTAAAGTCTAAACTGTTACACAAGGCCTGGTGGACATCTCTTCTTGGATCATGGCTTTCTGGCTTCATGCAGCCCAGAGACTGTTGTACTGTGACGGTTCTAGCTGGGTGGATACAGCCGACACATTGATGAGGAGAGCAGGCTGTTTGGCTTAGACAAGCAACTTTTCCTCTTAAAGCTGGAGGGGGGTGATTTGTCTGGCCTGACTCCATTCTATGAGTCTGTTATGCAGGCTTGGAGAGTTTCCTCTTAAAGCTGGAGGGGGGGTGATTTGTCTGGTCTGACTCCATTCTATAAGTCTGTTATACAGGCTTGGAGAGTTTTCACCATGTTGGGGATGGGTGTCCATTCTGTGCTGAGTCTGAAACTCTGACACATCTGTTCTTACAGTGTCCCAGGTTGGTCGAGATGATTGACCTGATCACTGGTTGGTTCTCAGCTCTGGGAGAGGTTTTCTCTTCCCAAATGTTTATATTTGGGACAAAGTACAGGTTTAGTAGAAGGGGTGTTGTTCTCTTACTTAACTTTGTGTCAGGGGCAGCTAAATTATCAATTTGATAGACATGAAAGAACAGTATTCGGGAACAGGGGACTGTGGACGTGCTGGAGGGGATGTTGGCAGCCAGATTGAGGGTTGAGTTTGCCTGTTACAAAATGGTTAACATTGATCTGTTTGAGTATGTGGGTTATTCAGAGGCTGTTATATTTAGTTACTGTGGCGGAAGATTTGGAGTTGTGTTTTTAATTAATGTTTAACCATGTTTTTGTTTAACCTCTCCTCTCTCTCTCTCTCTCTTGCTCTCTCTCCCCCTCCCTCGCTCTCTCTCCCCCTCCCTCCCCCCAGAGGATTCATCTCATACATAGAGACACCACACCAAGCTTTTTCAAGGTGGATATGGAAATTACAGGGATTGAGATGGAGTTAATCGGTGATGATGAGAGGATAGTATGGAAAGAAACTCTACAAAAATGTAGGAGAATATGTCAATCATAACTTTTTCTGACAGATGCTATGTAGAGTGATATAACCAATTTATGTTTCTTTCAGATGAATTCATCACTGAAACCCATTCAACTAGTAAGTAAACATGAGAGATACAAACCAATGACTTGAGGGTCAGTCAACATGGTTTACTGTAGGACCCGGACTAGTCCTGATTATAAAAGACTGTCTTCAAGAACAATGACATCTCTTCCAGGACTTGATGTAGATTAGCCTGTTTCTGAATGCCCCAATTACATCTCCTCCAGGACTTGATGTAGATTAGCCTGGTTCTGAATGTCCCAATGACATCTCCTCCAGGACGTGATGTAGATTAGCCTGGTTCTGAATGCCCCAATGACATCTCCTCCAGGACTTGATGGAGATTAGCCTGGTTCTGAATGCCCCAATGACATCTCCTCCAGGACTTGATGTAGATTAGCCTGGTCTAAATGCCCCAATGACATCTCCTCCAGGACTTGATGTAGATTAGCCTGGTTCTGAATGCCCCAGTCTGTTTTTCTATGTCTGTGAAACCGCCCCTAAATGTGAATTTGTGATATGTTCAGGTCGTTATTGTAAAACAGAATGTTTTCTCAATACTTTTATTTTAGGAGTCTGCTTCTAAATGACTGAAATGTAAATGTACAAATGTAATTATTTTGTAACCTGACTCTCTCAGGTGCTGTGTTGGGGGCAGGAGGTCCGGCTGAGAGCAGTCTGACTGCTTCTGCAGTGCAGCAGCTGCGTTCTGTACGGACAGAGTTTGTGAAACGAGTATCAGGACCTGTCCTGGATGGTCTGCTGGACAGACTCCTGCAACACACAGTCATCAACCAGGAGGAAATGGAGTCAGTGAAGGTGATAGCTGAGAGGGCAGAGAAGGCACGTGACATCATCGACATGGTGTTGAGAAAAGGAACTGAGTCAAGTTACAGGATGATCAACTTATTTGGGGAACTGGACCCTTGTCTTTGTTCACAGCTTCAGATCAACAGTGTTGGGGTTCCAACCTAATGGTACAATGGATAGTAACAGTGTTGGGGTACCAACCTAATGGTAGAATAGATAGTAACAGTGTTGGGGTACCAACCTAATGGTAGAATGGATAGTAACAGTGTTGGGGTACCAACCTAATGGTAGAATGGATAGTAACAGTGTTGGGGTACCAACCTAATGGTAGAATGGATAGTAACAGTGTTGGGGTACCAACCTAATGGTAGAATGGTTAGTAACAGTGTTGGGGTACCAACCTAATGGTAGAATGGATAGTAACAGTGTTGGGGTACCAACCTAATGGTATAATGGATAGTAACAGTGTTGGGGTACCAACCTAATGGTAGAATGGATAGTAACAGTGTTGGGGTATCAACCTAATGGTAGAATGGATAGTAACAGTGTTGGGGTATCAACCTAATGGTAGAATGGGTAGTAACAGTGTTGGGGTACCAACCTAATGGACAGTAACAGTGTTGGGGTATCAACCTAATGGTAGAATGGGTAGTAACAGTGTTGGGGTACCAACCTAATGGACAGTAACAGTGTTGGGGTACCATCCTAATGGTAGAATGGACAGTAACAGTGTTGGGGTACCAACCTAATGGACAGTAACAGTGTTGGGGTACCAACCTAATGGTAGAATGGACAGTAACAGTGTTGGGGTTAGGTGTTGTAGTAACAGTGTTGATCCTGATCCTAGACCAATTAAATATAGTTTTTGGTTCCTAAAATGGTTCCATAGTGCTCTATTCACTATGTAGTGCACTAGTATCGACCAGGGCCCTATTCCCTATGTAGTGCACTACTTTAGACCAGGACCCATAGGGCTCTATATAGGGAATAGGACTCTGGTCTAAAGTAGTACACCCTAATAGGGAATAGTACTCTGGTCTAAAGTAGTGCACTATATAGGGAATAGGACTCTGGTCTATAGTAGTGCACTACATAGGGAATAGGGCCCTGGTCTAAAGTAGTACCACTATATAGGGAATAGGACTCTGGTCTAAAGTAGTGCACTATATAGGGAATAGGGCCCTGGTCTATAGTAGTACCACTACATAGGGAATAGGGCTCTGGTCTAAAGTAGTACCACTACATAGGGAATAGGGTCCCATTTAGGACTATCATTTAACTTGGTGAGTATTCCACCACACTTCTGTCTGTTCACCATTGGTTGGCTGGGAAGCCTGTAAACATTCATCTAATACACACACATTAAGAATGAGACACACACACACACACACACAGTAACGCAAAAACATCTACTGCCCCGTGTCCCTGAACAGGTAAATAATGTGCCAAACAAAAACCAGAACAGGTAACCAAAACAACAAGGTGAAGAAAAACAAACAGCTTCGTTCCGTTCGTTCTGCTTCGCTGATCAGTCCTCCGTCTATCGCTAAGCAACGGTCACTAGGCTGACACTACAACCCAGAGCCATGGATACAGGAAACTGGCCCATGTCCAGCTGTAGCATACGGGTCCATACAAATAGGCTCTAATCTCAACTGGCACCCTCTTCCCTATGAAGTGCACTACTTTAGACCAGAGCTGTGAGGGAAGTAGTACATTATATAAGGAGGAGGGTGCAATTTGAGGGTGTGATCATAGACTACAGAGTTTGTGTGATTGTCTCTGGTTTAGACGTGACAGTCTAGTGTGCAGAGATGAGTGGGAGAGGGGAGTCTAGAGCTGTTTTCGAATACCCATACTAACATACTGTATACTACATACTTAATGAGAAAATACTACATACTATTAGTTCATTTTAGTATACTGTATATTACATACTTAATGAGTATATACTACATACTATTAGTTAATTTTAGTATACTGTATACTACATACTTAATGAGTATATACTACATACTATTAGTTAATTTTAGTATACTGTATACTACATACTATTAGTTCATTTTAGTATACTGTAAATGACCAGCTCGTTGCCTTCTCTACCGGAAGTTGATGCTGTTGCTATGCAACCTCTTGCTAGCTAGTTAGCGTAACAAATTACTAGTTAGACATTGTTCGACTTTGGGTGTGTTATTAAATTAAATCTGGAGTGCTGGACGCTCAGACAGAGGAGTAGGGTTGATTTGAGCTTTCTGGTGCTGCTGGAAACAATTTCATTATATTTTTTTCCCCCGATGTTTACTGACACTGGTCATATTCAACGGGTGTTGAGCGGCTCGTAAATTCACTATTCTGCGCTCTGGTCTCTCAGGCGAGATGCTCTGAAATCGGAGTAGAAACAGAGAGAATTTACGAAAACACAACGACTATACCATTTAGCTAAGCTAAGAATAACGGGAATAATCAAGTCAATAAACGTTGAGTAGTTAGTTGGCCTGTAGTTAATATACTGACACGTTTGATGTATAAGTAGCCAACTACTGTAGCGTTAGGTAGGTAGCTAACATACCGGTACATACAGCTGTAATGATATGATGTGTGGTTCGTAAGGACAGCGTAGCTAGCAAATTGTCAACCAACATAACGTGTAAGGTAACTTATTTGAAAAGTAATTACTTTCTTACATTGCTCAACATTTTCTGAACATTTGTCAAAATTTGTTAAAGCAATGACTTTATATCCGCTCTCGTTGGACCTCAGCAACATACTTTCCACGATTTTCTTCAAATCTGAAAACTATGTGAAGCCCCGCCCATTTCATGAAGAATTGCATTATGGGCCCAAAGTACGGAAGTAGTGTGCTCTGCTTGTAAACATATTTTGGCGAATAGGTACGACACCCGGGAACTTTTGGCATACTAAACTATATCATACATATACCAATAAGCATACTATATACTTAAAGTTTCGTCACAAATAGTACGGTTAGTGTGGTTAGTATGAGTATTAGAAAACGGACTTCCATCTGAAATGACACCCTATTGGAGGAGATGAGGGGAGTGGAGGATTACCATCTGAAATGACACCCTATTGGAGGAGATGAGGAGAGTCTAGGATTACCATCTGAAATGACACCCTATTGGAGGAGATGAGGGGAGTGGAGGATTACCATCTGAAATTACACCCTATTGGAGGAGATGAGGGGAGACTAAGATTACCATCTGAAATGACACCCTATTGGAGGAGATAGTAAACATGTATTGTAAATATATTGTAAACATGTATTGTGATGTTATTGGAATGTACTTACTGTATTTGCATATTCACTGTGAATGTGTCTGGGTAACTGGCTCTGAGAATGTGGCATTCAATTTAAAACCACAGAAATGTATTTGATGAATATACTATACAGTATTGGCCTGTTAGAGGTTCATGAGAGAGGCTGAATATCAACACAACCACCTCAGTCTATCAGCAGTTTTCTCAGTGAGAGCCTCATGTCTGGAACACATTGACCATTGACAGACATAAGGAGCTGTGTGACCTGTCACTCCTTTACCAATGACTTGAGAGTGTCTGAAGGACATATAAGGAGCTGTGTGACCTGTCACTCCTTTACCAATGACTTGAGAGTGTCTGAAGGACATATAAGGAGCTGTGTAACCTGTCACTCCTTTACCAATGACTTGAGAGTGTCTGAAGGACATATAAGGAGCTGTGTGACCTGTCACTCCTTTACCAATGACTTGAGAGTGTCTGAAGGACATATAAGGAGCTGTGTAACATGTCACTCCTTTACCAATGACTTGAGAGTGGTTGAAGGACATATAAGGAGCTGTGTAACCTGTCACTCCTTTACCAATGACTTGAGAGTGGTTGAAGGACATATAAGGAGCTGTGTAACCTGTCACTCCTTTACCAATGACTTGAGAGTGGTTGAAGGACATATAAGGAGCTGTGTAACCTGTCACCCCTTTACCAATGACTTGAGAGTGGTTGAAGGACATATAAGGAGCTGTTCAACCTACGTTGATCTACCTGCCCAGGGACTACAGTTAAACTAGCTAGCTGGCTAAATCTGTCACATTTACAGAAATGATGATTGATGTGAAGTATCTCTGTCAAATACATTTTCAATAAATGACAGGAAAAGTAATGGAATGTATTTGTCTGTGCATGTCTATCTCTGAATGTGTGTTGGTCTCTGTGTGTGAATGTGTCTTTGATTAGTGTGATTAGTTCAATGTAACTTCACATTATAAATAGTATAATTTTAACTTCATATGCTATACATTATAATCAATATTTTGGGGGAGTTTGCAGAATCATTGTCTATCATTGGTTACCCATCCTATCATGTTACCATAACAACACAGATATGACCGTCTTGCGTCCTTCTACCGAACCTGGTTGTTGTCACACTGCCCTCTGCTGGTAGCACTGCAAAACATCACTTAATCAAATCCTGATATAAAATAATACAAAATGCACTTTTACCAGATAGAATATGAATTTATGGGCTGAATTCTGGCATTAAGTGTATGAAAACGTTACATGACATGAATGTGAATATATAATATAAACTGATACATGTTGAACCAGCCCACTGTGTTGAAATAGGAAGTACATTTATAAGGAAGTGAAGGAAGAAATGGACAATATCAGTAGAAGAAAAATGTTTCTAAGGTTTGTACTGTACCGTTCTTTTACAATTTTATGGAGAAAAGTGGTTCGGAGAAGTTAGGCCATCGCACAGGTAAGACATCCACAAAATTGTTAAGTTATTACAATACTGATTTCAACTTTCAATAATGATTATTTTAGGCTTCCTTACATTGATGCTGATTCATATTGATCAGCCTAGTCAATATGAATCAATGTTATATTATAGTCTACAGGGCTATGAGGTAGGTAGGGTATGGGAGATTGACTGCACATGACCGTGATTATTGTCTTTGCGCTCTTTCACTTCACGTAAACTAGTTTCTTTGAAAAATAAAAGTAATTCTCGTCAATTCAAGTAAAAGTGACGTGCGGCAATGGGTATTGAAACTAAATGAAGGGCTCATGTGAAAAGTTTTTGCCGCCATCACAACAACTGGGAACAACTGGGAGCTCTGAAAAATACGATGTCAGCTCTCGAGAAAGAGGACGGTTCAAATCGATTTTTCCCAGTCAGATTTAGTTTTTTACCGAGATCCCTGTGGTTTTGAATGCGACATTAAGTTGATAAACTCAGAAAGGTGGTGATCTGCTTTGCTCACTAGTTACCACATCCACAAAGTAAGCAGGTCCGCCTACCCGACCAATCAGATGAGGGAGTGTGATGACGCAATAGCTTACCCGACCAATCATATGGTTGCGGGAAACGCTGCAATCTCCAAATGGTAAATCTCGAGTTCAAGTTTTGAGGACCAAATAACGAAATACATTCAGGAACAAGAACTGGCAACGTCACTAAAATTCATAACATCTGGAAAATACAAACGTTTTGGCCAAAAAATTAAGTGGGCGTTTTTCTTTTTTTCAATAACTAGTATTTAAATGATTAGATCAACTGTTTGTTTTTTACGCACAACAAAGCCTTGACAAGAATGACGCGCTCGGCCCACTATTTATTGTTTCTGCAGTAAGGATTCACCCTCTTCAGAGAATTATTGTGTAACTTATCTGCAAGTAATCGTTGTTTTGAGCTCAAAAAGCACCTCGTAGCTGTATGTAAACCAGGGAGCGAAATGAACGGCTCTTTCACCGATGCAATTCGGTTACCGACGTTCACCAAAAAGATCCGTTCAAAAACAACCTGTCGTTATCGAACGACCCATCACTAGTTGAAACGGGAAATATTTGTATAAGGAAGTAGAGGAAGTAACGGACGTTATCGTCGAAGAAAAATGTTTCAGAGGTTTGTAGCTTTCTTTTACAATGTAATGTAGAAAAGTATTTTTGAGAAGTTAGTTCATCATAAAGAGAGAGATGATTTAGGGTTTAAGACATCCGCCAAGTTAATACAATATTGATTTAAACGTTCAAGAATGATTATTTTAGGCTTATTTACGTTGGTATTGATTCATAGTGATTAGCCTAATCAATAAGATCCAATGTGATGTGAGAAAGGCTACAGGGCTATGAGGTATGGTATTATTGTTATCGGTGATTGACAGCACATTAAGGTGATTATTATCTGAGGAAACTGGCTCACTTTCACTTCCCGAAAGAAGACATCGGAATTATGTATAGCTGTCAATAAGTAAAATAGTCTGTCTCGTCAAGTAAATGTGACGTTCAACAATGTGCGTAGGAACTATTTAAATGTAGGGCTAAATCACATGTCAACTTTAAAGCTTTCTGGTGACAGATGAGGAAGGCAGTGGTCTGTTTGACGAACTGCAGATGCGCTCGATATAACGTCACCGGCTCATCTATGCGCGTTTTGATCCACGGGCTGAATCGTCAGCACGCCTTTTCTCAGAATGAAATTCCCGGTGCGCCGGGCGAGATAAACTGATCGCACCTCAAGTGAACTCAAGCAGAACATGAGTCTCTTCACTAAACCAGGGATGTGCAACTGGCGGCCCGCAACCAATAATAATAAAAACATTGTTTTGGAACTCAGTCTGGATCTCAACATCCTGTTGACCGTTAGAATAATAGAAAACACAGTGCAGTTAGTAAATGTGGTTGAGCATCAGCAGTCAGTCTATTAGCCCATGTTAGCTACATGTTTTTAGATTGGTAAATTAGTCTAGCGGCTAAACTTGTGGTAAGCATGGTTGAATTACCAACCGCGGTGGGTCCCATTGATCATCAGTTATCATATTAAAAACTGTTAACATTTGCCTCCACCTCATGGCAACATGTCCCCATGGCAACATGAGTAGAATTATCTGTAAAACTGAAAATGTTTTCTCCTGCCCCATGGGGGTGTATGGATGTGGGTATGCAGACCCACGAGACACTGATGCCCCTCATGATGACTGACATTTTTTTGTGGCCCCCACCTTATCAATGTTCTCCATCCCTGCACTAAATGATAAGGAGAGGGAACTACCTGAATTTGTCTAATAGAAACTCTCGTTGTTGAAACATTTTGCATTTTCTCCTACCACGTTAATTATCCTAACCTGCCACGTTAATTATCCTAACCTACCACGTTAATAATCCTAACCTGCCACATTAGTCATCCTAACCTGCCACGTTAATTATCCTTAATCTGAGGTAATGGTTAGGCACAAGGTTAGCAGTGTGGTTAAGGTTAGGTTTAAAACCTGTTTGGGATAGGGGGCAGCATTTTCATGTTTGGATGAAAAGCGTGCACAGAGTAAACATCCTGCTACTCAGGCCCAGAAGCTAATATATGCATATTATTAGTTGTATTGGATAGAAAACACTCTGAAGTTTCTAAAACTGTTTGAATGATGTCTGTGAGTATAACAGAACTCATATGGCAGGCGAAAACCTGAGAAAAATCCAACCAGGAAGTTGGAAATCTGAGGTTGGTAGTTTTTCAACTCATTGCCTATCGAAAATACATGTTATATGTTATTGTTAGTATAAATACAATACAATATGGTCATAATAGTTTGTAGGCCATAATAGTTTTTAGGACAAACCGTTCAGACGCTACATAAGATTTTGTGAGAAAAACGATTTTCGGGATGTCTCGTGGTCTGACAAACACCGTTGAAGCTCTGCCATCTTCAACCGCAGATGCGGAAGGGCGATATCGACGGATTCATAGACGAAGCTATGGATGCAAGGACTGACCAGACATTATATCAACATTAAATTACAGTTTTAACCATGTTTTAAGGCTACGGTGATTTTTTACAAACATTGGGGTAAAACAAGCTTATATTTTGGGTTCTGATGCAGTACGACAGTTGAACTGAACTCATAAGTTCTATTCTTCAAGAATGGATCAGTATTGTCACGAACCGGCTCAAAGCCCGTAACAAAAGGGAGACAACGTGGAGATAAGGAGTAACAAAACATATATTTATTAAATAAAGTAAACGAAGTTCAAGATACAATGGTAATGGTGTAATCAGTCATGTAAGTCAGTGTTTTGCATGAATGTGATAATGCAGGGTGTTGAAAGGTGCCAAAGCAAACAACCAAAAAACCACCAAGATACACAACAAAATCCAAAAGGTGTCTGCATGGAGTGTCCTCCAAGAATGGGGAAGTGGTGTATTTGTCCTTGGACACACTGGACCCAGGTGTTTCCCATGTAGCTGATGACCCTCCAAACTCCGCCCACCGGCATCCTAATAAGGAAACGAGAACAAAGAGAGAATACGGCAGACAGAGTGGGAGGGTCGTCACAGTATACAGTATATCATTAATTCATAAGTCCAAAAATGGATGTAGCAACTAAGGATTCTAGCTTTAAAGACCCAAAGCAGGCATGTTTATATCAATATCAAATCATTTCTGGTTAACAATTAATGAAGTACTTTGCTGTAATGGATTTCCCCCCAAAAATGGTCTGTTATGGAATCAGGGGATCCAACCAGGTAGACTAGCTGTTGTTATGTAGTCAGGGGATCCAACCAGGTAGACTAGCTGTTGTTATGGAGTCAGGGGATCCAACCAGGTAGACTAGCTGTTGTTATGGAGTCAGGGGATCCAACCAGGTAGACTAGCTGTTGTTATGGAGTCATGGGATCCAACCAGGTAGACTAGCTGTTGTTGTGGAATCAGCAAATGGGGATCCAACCAGGTAGACTAGCTGTTGTTATGGAGTCAGGGGATCCAACCAGGTAGACTAGCTGTTGTTATGGAGTCAGGGGATCCAACCAGGTAGACTAGCTGTTGCTATGAAGTCAGGGAATCCAACCAGGTCGACTAACTGTTGTTATGGAGTCAGCTAATGGGGATCCAACCAGGTAGACTAGCTGTTATTATGGAGTCAGGGGATCCAACCAGGTAGACTAGCTGTTGTTATGGAGTCAGGGGATCCAATCAGGTAGACTAGCTGTTGTTGTGGAATCAGCAAATGGGGATCCAAGTCAAATCAAATGAATATTGGACTGTGTATCTTTAATAACATATTGGACTGTGTATCTTTAATAACATATTGGACTGTGTATCTTTAATAACATAGTGGACTGTGTATCTTTAATAACATAGTGAACTGTGTATCTTTAATAACATAGTGGACTGTGAGTAATATGAGTCTCTCTGGGGAGAGAGAGGAGGAGACCACGGCCTCTAAAATGAGTCTCTCTGGGGAGAGAGAGGAGGGGACCACTGACTCTAAAATGACTCAAGACACCAGTTCTAAGTGGTAAGAGATTAAATGTAAAATACACATTTCTCTTAAAGATATAAAACTAAAGGGAAAAGTGTTCCCAAATTATATCAAATGTAGGTCTACAGTCGTGGCCAAAAGTTTTGAGAATGACACAAATATTAGTTTTCACAAAGTCTGCTGCCTCAGTGTCTTTAGATATTTTTGTCAGATGTTACTATGGAATACTGAAGTATAATTACAAGCATTTCATAAGTGTCAAAGGCTTTTATTGACAATTACATGAAGTTGATGCAAAGAGTCAATATTTGCAGTGTTGACCCTTCTTTTTCAAGACCTCTGCATTCCACCCTGGCATGCTGTCAATTAACTTCTGGGCCACATCCTGACTGATGGCAGCCCATTCTTGCATAATCAATGCTTGGAGTTTGTCAGAATTTGTGGGGTTTTGTTTGTCCACCCACCTGTTGAGGATTGACCAGAAGTTCTCAATGGGATTAAGGTCTGGGGAGTTTCCTGGCCATGGACCCAAAATATTGATCTGTTTTTTCTTCCCCGAGCCACTTCGTTATCACTTTTGCCTTATGGTAAGGTGCTCCATCATGCTGGAAAAGGCATGGTTCGTCAGAACGATTGGGATTGTCTCTGTTGTTGTTTTTATTGTTTTGTTTAAAAATCATTGAAGTGGACAGTTTATTAGGTCATCTAGTACCCCCCGTTTCTGGATGGTTGGGAGAAGTTGCTCTCAGAGAATGTGTTGGTACCATTCTTTATTCATGGCTGTGTTCTTAGGCAAAATTGTGAATGAGCCCATTCCCTTGGCTGAGAAGCAACCCCACACATGAATGGTCTCAGGATGCTTTACTGTTGGCATGACACAGAACTGATGGTAGCGCTCACCTTGTCTTCTCCGGACAAGCTTTTTTCTGGATGCCCCAAACAATCGGAAAGGGGATTCATCAGAGAAAATGACTTTACCCCAGCCCTCAGCAGTCCAATCCCTGTACCTGTTGCAGAATATCAGTCTGTCCCTGACTTTTTTCCTGGAGAGAAGTGGCTTCTTTGCTGCCCTTCTTGACACCAGGTCATCCTCCAAAAGTCTTCACCTCACTGTGCGTGCAGATGCACTCACACCTGCCTGCTGCCATTCCTGAGCAAACTCTGTACTGGTGGTGCCCCGATTCTACAGCTGAATCAACTTTAGGAGACGGTCCTGGCGCTTGCTGGACTTTGGGAGCCCTGAAGCCTTCTTCACAACAATTGAACCGCTCTCCTTGAAGCTCTTGATTATCCGATAAATGGTTGATTTAGGTGCGATCTTACTGGCAGCAATATCCTTGCCCGTGAATCCCTTTTTTTGTGCAAAGCAATGATGACAGCACGTGTTTCCTTGCAGGTAACCATGGTTGACAGAGGAAGAACAATGATTCCAAGCACAACCCTCATTTTGAAGCTTCCAGTCTGTTATTCAAACTCAATCAGCATGACAGTGTGATCTACAGCCTTATCCTCATCAACACTCGCACCTGTGTTAAGAAGAGAATCACTGACATGATGTCAGCTGGTCCTTTTGCGGCAGGGCTGAAATGCAGTGGAAATGTTTTTTGGGGGATTCAGTTCATTTGCATGGCAAAGAGGGGCTTTGAAAATCATCTGATCACTCTTCATAACATTCTGTGGTATATGCAAATTGCCAACATACAAACTGAGGCAGCAGACTTTGTGAAAATTAATATTAATTCTCAAAACTTTTGGCCATGACTGTACATCATTCATTTAAAAGGCCAAAAATTGATTTACCAATTGCAGACTGTAGCTTTATAAGAAACATCAGGCCTTCTAGAAGTTCCGCTATACAGTTGTTAAAATGAAGTAGATGAGGATTTGATGTGATATTGATGAGGTGTTCTCTCTCCCTGTTTTGTTCAGTGTCCAGAAGCCCAGAGCAGAGTCCCCTACAACCAGCCTGCTATCAATGAAGAGTGATCAGCCACCTGCTTTCAGCCAGGAACCATTACCAGATGACAATAAGGAAGTGGAGAGTTTGGACAGTGAGGATGTATTAAATATCACACACAACCTTCTGGACAGAAGAAGTAAGACTGTGTTTCATACAATATCACAAAGAACGGTACAAAGGCCCTTATAAAACACACACACAAACTTATGAGTCCCAACTCTCATTGTTTTCCTACAGGTCAAACTCTGCTGACAGTCCAACAAGACGTTAAGGCTAAACTGAAACACAAGTATCAACACATTGGAATTGGACACCATGGAAATCAAAGTTTGTTCAAGGACATCTACACAGAGCTCTACATCACAGAGGGTGGAAGTGGAGGGCTCAATAATGAACATGAGGTTAGACAGATAGAGATGTCATCCAAGAAACTAACCACACAAGAGACACAAATCAAATGCAACGACATCTTCAAGCCTTTACCTGGACAAGACAAACCAATCAGAACTGTGCTGACCAAAGGAATCGCTGGCATTGGAAAAACATTCTCTGTGCAGAAGGTCATCCTTGACTGGGCAGAGGGAAAAGCAAATCAGGACGTTCATTTCATGTTTCCTCTTCCTTTCCGTGATCTGAACCTGAAAAAGGACCAATACAGTCTGATGCAACTTCTTTCCCACTACTTCTCAGAGCTGAAAGAGATTGACAGCATTGAAGATGGTGAAACCAAAACTGTTTTCATTTTTGATGGTCTGGATGAGTGTCGACTTCCTCTAGACTTCAAAAACAATGAGAAATGCTGTGATGTCACGGAGCCAACCTCAGTGGACGTGCTGCTGACAAATCTCATCAAGGGGAATCTGCTTCCCTCTGCTCTCATCTGGATAACCTCAAGGCCTGCAGCAGCCAATCAGATCCCTCCTGAGTGTGTTGACCAGATGACAGAGGTACGAGGGTTCAATGATCCACAGAAGGAGGAGTATTTCAGGAAGAAAATCACAGATCAGAATCTGGCCAATGAAATCATCAAACACATGAAGACATCAAGGAGCCTCCACATCATGTGCCACATGCCAGTCTTCTGTTGGATATCAGCCACTGTCCTTGAGATGATGCTGAAAGAGGCAGAGAAGGATGAAGTCCCCAAAACTCTGACCCAGATGTACTCACACTTCATGATCCAAATCATTGTGGAGAACAGGAAGTACAACAAAGCCACAGAGACAAACCCAAAGGAACTGTCTCAGTCAGACAAAGAGATGATCCTGAAACTGGCAAAGCTGGCTTTCCAACAGCTGCAGAAGGGCAACCTGATCTTCTATGAGGAGGACCTGAGAGAGTGTGGCCTTGATGTCACAGAGGCATCAGAGTACTCAGCATTGTGTACAGAGATCTTTAAAGAAGAATCTGGGCTGTACCAAGACAAGGTCTACAGCTTTGTGCATCTGAGCATTCAAGAGTTTCTAGCAGCAGTGCATGCTTTAGAAACATGTCTGTGCAAGAAGGAAAATGTTTTCTCCCCCAAAGCAGTCACTAAGGGTCAAGATTATTATGAAAACAGCCGATTCAAATTCTGGTCGTGCAAGTTGAAGCCTGACAAGTTGACGTCAATCGATGATAATGATTCCGATGATGATGATTCCGATGAAGACAAAAAGGATGACAATGATAAAGAGGAGTCAATCCAGTTGTCTGACTTACACAGGAGAGCAGTGGACCAGGCCTTGAAGAGTGAGATTGGACACCTGGACCTGTTCCTCTGCTTCCTTCTGGGTCTCTCACTGGCGTCCAATCAGAATCTGTTACGAGGCCTTCTGACACAGACAGGATGTACCACACAGACCAATGAGGAAACAGTTGAGAGAACAGTCAAGTACCTTACAGACAACATCAAGGAGGAATCCTCACCAGAAAGGATCATCAACTTGTTCCACTGTCTGAATGAACTTGGTGCCAACTCTCTTGTTGAAGACATGCAGACCTCCCTGCATTCAGGAACTCTTTCAAAAACAAGACTAAAACCTGACCAATGTTCAGCCCTGGCCTACCTGTTACTGATGTCAGAGGAGGTGCTGGAGGAGTTTGACCTGAAAACATACAACACATCAGAGAAAGGTTATCAGAGGTTGCTGTCGGTAGTGAGAACCTGCAAGAGAGCACTGTAAGTTATGTTATTGAGTTGATGTATACAGTATCATTATAATGAAGGATTTGTATATCTAACAGATGATCTCCTCTCTCCAGACTAGCTGGCTGTAAACTCACATATAAATCCTGTGAGACTCTGACCTCAGCTCTGCAGACACCAAACTCCCCCCTGAGAGAACTGGACCTCAGCTACAATGCCCTGGGAGACAGAGGAGTGGAGCTGCTCTGTGTTGGACTAACCAGTCCACTCTGCAACATAAAGACACTAGTGTGAGTTTAATATCTTCAGTATGAGTTATTATGTGGATGTTTTAAAGATGTGTTAATCATGTGTTCTTCTGCCCTCTAGTCTAGGTCAGTGTGGTCTGACA
The DNA here is from genome assembly GCF_057628025.1 of Oncorhynchus mykiss. Classification (NCBI taxonomy): domain Eukaryota; kingdom Metazoa; phylum Chordata; class Actinopteri; order Salmoniformes; family Salmonidae; genus Oncorhynchus; species Oncorhynchus mykiss. Next base: position 2,154,214 of record NC_143040.1, read on the forward strand.
GAGGGTTGCTGTTCAGATCTGGCCTCAGTCCTGAGTTCACCCAACTCACAACTGAAACAACTGGAGCTGAGAGACAATGACCTGCAGGACTCAGGAGTTACACTGCTGTCTGCTGGACTGGTGGATCCAGACTGTAAACTACACACACTGGGGTAAGTACAGCTGTTTCAGTCAGGTTGGTACTGAGCTGAGTTACACTGCTGTCTGCTGTACTGGAGGATCCAGACTGTAAACTACACACACTGGGGTGAGTACAGCTGTTTCAGTCAGGTGGGTAATGAGCTTATTAAAACAAATTATCAGAAAATCTTATTTTTTATCACATTGTTTGTGTCATGGACAAATGTATTGGTGTCCTACAAGATGATTGACACCAGTACATCAACCTAGACAGCTGTTGTGTGTCTCTCTGTAGGCTGTCTGGCTGTCTGGTCACAGAGGAGGGCTGTGCTGCTCTGTCTTCAGCTCTGAGGTCAAACCCCTCCCACCTGAAAGAGCTGGACCTGAGCTACAATCACCCAGGAGACTCTGCAGGGGGACTGCTTTCAACTGCTCTGGTGGATCCCACATATAAACTGATGAAGCTGAAGTAAGTCAGAATAGATGTCCTAATAGTGTGAGCAGTGGTTGTGTCATACTGTATGTAGTGTATTAGGGTCAGTAACATGAGGACATGATGGTAGAATTAAGGGGACGTTTACCCAGCAGGCTGACCAATCCAGCATACATCATCACCACATGAATACTCTTCTTCTGCATCTCTGATATCCTGTTGGAATTTTACTCTGTTCTGTATGCAGTAGGTAGCATAGAATACCTGTATGTCTCTAGTACAAATTGTACTCTGTTCTGTACGCAGTAGGTAGGATAGAATACCTGTATGTCTCTAGTAATGAATTGTACTCTGTTCTGTATGCAGTAGGTAGGATAGTAATGAACTGGGATAGTGCACCAGAACACAACAATATGGTTTAAATGTTGACTGCTTTATTAGGTCTTTGTCAGTCAATAACCTGTTTCTCCTACAGTGTGGATCATGTTGGAGAGTGCAGGCTGAAATCAGGGCTGAGGAAATGTAAGTCTCTTCAATCCTAATTAACGGTATATTCAGAACTATAGTAACATAGTAACTAATCAATACTTGTTCTGTACCTACAAAACAACATTTTATGTGAAGATGTGGTTTGATTAAACTCTCCTTTCATCTACAGATGCCTGTCATCTCACCCTGGACCCAGATACAGCACACCCACACCTGAGACTGTCTGAGGGGAACAGGAAGGTGACACGGGTGTTGAAGGAGCAGCATTATGAAGACCATCCAGACAGATTTGATTGTCATTGCCAAGTTGTATGCAGTGAAGTCATTTCTGGATGTCGTTATTACTGGGAGGTGGACAGGGATGGTGACATGGCTGACATTGGTGTGGTGTACAAAGGAATGAAGAGGAAGGGACGGGAGGATGACAGTTGGATTGGACTCAATAGGAAGTCCTGGTGTTTATACTGCTATGATAGTGCTTATGAATTTATCCATGCTGGAGTCAGCAGATCCATCTCTGGTCGTTATTCTCACAGAGTTGGAGTATATCTGGACTGGCCAGCTGGTACTTTGTCCTTCTATAGTGTGTCCTCCTCTGGTACACTGACACACCTTCACACAGAACACACCACATTCACTGAACCCCTCTATCCTGGATTTGGGGTTTACTCCTCCTCCTCAGTGACCCTGTGTCAGATAGATGACCAACACATTCAGAGGTGAGTCATAGCAATGTTTCATCATTTGTTTTCCCCTGGAATCATTTCTACAGTTAGATTAGTAGTAGTGGTGTTTTTTACTGTGTTCTCTTGGACCAACAGACAGTTAGATGTGGCACAAGCTCAGTGTTTTATGAGGGGGACGTATGTGTGTGGAGGTTGATACCTGGTGACTTCACATCTCTAGGGTGGTATGTAACTCGTGATACCTGGTGACTTCACATCTCTAGGGGGGGTGTAACTCATGATACCTGGTGACTTCACATCTCTAGGGGGGAATGTAACTCATGATACCTGGTGACTTCACATCTCTAGGGGGAATGTAACTCATGATACCTGGTGACATAATCTCTAGGGGGGAATGTAACTCATGATACCTGGTGACTTCACATCTCTAGGGGGGATGTAACTCATGATACCTGGTGACGTCATCTCTAGGGGGGTATGTAACTCATGATACCTGGTGACTTCATTTCTAGGTGGGAATGTAACTCATGATACCTGGTGACTTCACATCTATAAGCAATGTCCACCTGAGGGATCCTGAGTGTCGCAGACCAGGGTTTGATCCCGGGCTGTATCGCAACCGGCCGTGAGGGCGGCGCACAATTGGCCTAGCGTTGTCTGGGTTAGGGGAGGGTCTGGGGTAGGGGAGGGTTTGGCTGGGGTAGGGGAGGGTCTGAGGTATGGGAGGGTTTGGCTGGTGTAGGGGAGGTTCTGGGGTAGGGGAGGATCTGGCTGGGGTAGGGGAGGTTCTGGGGTAGGGGAGGGTGTGGCTGGGGTGGGGGAGGCTCTGGGGTAGGGGAGGGTCTGGGGTAGGGGAGGGTCTGGCTGGTGTAGGGGAGGCTCTGGCTGGGGTAGGGTAGGTTCTGGGGTAGGGGAGGGTCTGGGGTAGGGGATGCTCTGGCTGGGGTAGGGGAGGGTCTGGGATAGGGGAGGTTCTGGGGTAGGGGAGGGTCTGGGGTAGGGGAGGTTCTGGGGTAGGGGAGGGTCTGGCTGGGATAGGTGAGGTTCTGGGGTAGGGGAGGGTCTGGGGTAGGGTAGGTTCTGAGGTAGGGGAGGGTCTGGGGTAGGGGATGCTCTGGCTGGGGTAGGGGAGGGTCTGGGATAGGGGAGGTTCTGGGGTAGGGGAGGGTCTGGGGTAGGGGAGGTTCTGGGGTAGGGTAGGGTCTGGCTGGGATAGGTGAGGCTCTGGGGTAGGTGAGGCTCTGGGGTAGGGGATGTTCCGGGGTAGGGGAAGGTCTGGGGTAGGGGAGGTTCTGGGGTAGGGGAGGTTCTGGGGTAGGGGAGGGTCTGGGGTAGGGGAGGTTCTGGGGTAGGGGAGGGTCTGGGGTACGGGAGGTTCTGGGGTAGGGGAGGGTCTGGGGTAGGGGAGGTTCTGGCTGTTGTAGGCCGCCATTTTCAATAAGATATTTTTGTTATTGTTCTTATCTTATTGACTTGCCTAGTTAAATAATAAAATAATAATATAACTAAATATAATATATTTAGTTGAATCAGTCTATCCTTCTGCTTTACCAACACCAGAGACCATGGTGGAGAGAGTTGTATCAAGCCTGGACCTGAGAACACCAGAGACCATGGTGGAGAGAGTTGTATCAAGTCTGGACCTGAGAACACCAGATACCATGGTGGAGAGAGTTGGACCAAGCCTGGACCTGAGGACACCAGAGACCATGGTGGAGAGAGTTGGACCAAGCCTGGACCTGAGAACACCAGAGACCATGGTGGAGAGAGTTGTATCAAGTCTGGACCTGAGAACACCAGATACCATGGTGGAGAGAGTTGGAACAAGCCTGGACCTGAGGACACCAGAGACCATGGTGGAGAGAGTTGGAACAAGCCTGGACCTGAGGACACCAGAGACCATGGTGGAGAGAGTTGGACCAAGCCTGGACCTGAGGACACCAGAGACCATGGTGGAGAGAGTTGGACCAAGCCTGGACCTGAGGACACCAGAGACCATGGTGGAGAGAGTTGGATCAAGCCTGAACCTGAGGACACCAGAGACCATGGTGGAGAGTGTTGTATCAAGCCTGGACCTGAGAACACCAGAGACCATGGTGGAGAGTGTTGTATCAAGTCTGGACCTGAGAAATGTGAGTAAACTAATTTAATTGTTTTAAAATCCAAATACGATGAAAACAATCATTACACTTGATTCCCAGGCAAGGAACACAATAATGATATATTTGGTCAAAACAAACTTAAAGGTATTGTCAGCGATATGACGTAGATGCACAAAGTAAATGGCATTGTGGGCCGATTTCCGCAACAACTAAGAGCTTTGTAACACGATGCTAAACTTCTTGGCTGACACTCTGTTAGAGAGTGAAGAGATCATCCTAGGATCTAGCAGAAATCAGACCCCAACATCTACAAAACACGGACCAGAACGATGTTGTTTCCTGCTTCCACAAACATTAATTAATATAACACTTATGTCAGATTATGGTATACTAATGAGTGTACATTCTGAGACTGTTGCTTAGTTTTATTCATTTTATTACAAGTCTATTTAATAATTATTAATTCATTATTACATGAGATTGTCCATTTTAAATAACTACTTTTGACTTCAGGGATTCCTCAGAGCTGTAAGACTTGTGACCATGTTGAGGTAAGTCATAATGTCAATTCTTACTTTTACATACCTGCAGTCTCAAAACCAGGTGTGTACTGACCAACCATTCATACTGGGATATAGACAGTCCTGTGTTCTGCTTTAGTAATATAAACACAGTCTCACAGCCAGGTGTGTACTGATCAACCATTCATGCTGGGATATAGACAGTCCTGTGTTGTGCTTGGAGGCATGCAGGATTTTAGCTGTTGTCATATTTTGTCATTAGACAGTTCAATTGATAAATCACCAGCATTTCATGTAACATTGATTAAATACATTAGTTATAGTGTCACGTTTTTATCAAGGTGGGTGGAATCAGGCGCAGAGAGCAGGTTTCAGTGATTCGACAGTTCATTCTCCGGAGCACAAAAAACACGGTCAACCCAACACACAGGGTGAATAATCCAAACACAGGATCAAAAGAGACAGGAGAATAAAACACAAGTACTAATACATATGTATTACTGACATGCTTGTCCTTGTTCAGGACTCCACACACTGGCATCAGATTGAACCCTTGACTTCCACTGTCCAGGGAGTGACAATGTTCAGGTAAAATAACTACTTTTAACATTTCATTCCACTTGCTATTGTATTTCCCCATTACCTTTGGGAATAGTCTTCTAATCCAACCTCTCCATTTGACCATTGACCCTCTCTACCACATCTTGTTGTTGCTCTCAGACACAGGACACCCAAAGGGAGTTATGAGTGCACAGTGTCTGGGCTCCGCTGGCTGTGTGAGAGAGATGTAATTCTGAAGTATCACTTCAGGAACTGGGAACCCTACAGTCAACTTCTGAAAGACATGCAGTACACACAAGGTGGTCCATTGCTGGACATCACTATGGAGTTAGGTGAACTGGAGGAAGTTCATCTGCCACACTTTGTCTGTTTAGGTAAAACCATGTAGAAATATTATTCAGAAAGACATTTCCATGTAACTGAGTTTCACTTCCTAAATTAATGAATGAACTATTCTGGGAGTTTGAGTTTACTGTGATCTGGTACTGCATATTCTTTGTATTTTAGTTGGATGAATAATACAATATTTGTCGTTCTGTCTCCTTTTTATGGTGTTGTTCAGGGACCAACCCTTCCCTGAGGAATGAGATGAAGATTCTTCATGTAGAGGAACATGGAGTGTCTTTAGAGGAAGTGCATGATGTCACCAGATTCCATGCTAAGATTCTCCATCCCAAGTTCTCAGCTATCTCTGTTATACTGAGATTACTGTCTTGGAACATAGATGTCCACTGTGAGCTGATGCTCTATCTGACAGTGATAAAGGAAAAACTAATTCAACGCCTATACCTGTTTCCCAGTGACCCCGGCCAGATACAGGTGAGGTACCATTATTATAGAGATGACCTTAAACTGTACCACTGGATAGTTATGTTGACACTCATTAAATGAAGATAAGTGTGTTGCTAGTTTTCTGAATAATGTTTGAATTAGACTATACATTGACTGGCTGGGCATTCCGTGCCTCGTTTCGCAGGCTGTGGAACAACAGGAAATAAAGTTTCAAGGGTCTAAAAGGATTCCCATCACAAGACCAGAGCGGTCCTTCAAACTGAATAGTTCCTTCAGACTGAACATTCCCTGTTCAACCTCCATCACTCCACCGGTACAGTTTTAGTAGACTAAGAACATGAATCTGACATTTAAGTCACATATCTCTCTCTCTCTCTGTCTCTGTTCATGCTGGCAGTGTTTGGTGCATGCTGGGTATTGTATGAGCGAGTGTGAGTGTTGTCTGGAGTTAGATCGCCTGTGGTTACTTTTCTGGGTGGTTTCCTTTTTGCCGCTGATTCAGGTTTTTTTCAGTGGTAGAATTAGATATATTTTATTTCTTGTTGAATTGTTTTGGTTGGCATGGCGACCCACATGGGGATGTCACTGGAGATGGGGATGGCAGTGGAGGAGATGCCCGGTACTAGTGATGTGGCACAGGAGGGGGTTCAGGTGGGGCTAGTCTCCCAGGCAGTGGAGGAGATGCCCGGTACTAGTGATGTGGCACAGGAGGGGGTTCAGGTGGAGCTAGTCTCCCAGGCAGTGGAGGAGATGCCCGGTACTAGTGATGTGGCACAGGAGGGGGTTCAGGTGGGGCTAGTCTCCCAGGCAGTGGAGGAGATGCCCGGTACTAGTGATGTGGCACAGGAGGGGGTTCAGGTGGAGCTAGTCTCCCAGGTAGTGGAGGAGATGCCCGGTACTAGTGATGTGGCACAGGAGGGGGTTCAGGTGGAGCTAGTCTCCCAGGTAGTGGAGGAGATGCCCGGTACTAGTGATGTGGTACAGGAGGGGGTTCAGGTGGGGCTAGTCTCCCAGGTAGTGGAGGAGTTGCCCGGTACTAGTGATGTGGTACAGGAGGGGGTTCAGGTGGGGCTAGTCTCCCAGGTAGTGGAGGAGATGCCCGGTACTAGTGATGTGGTACAGGAGGGGGTTCAGGTGGAGCTAGTCTCCCAGGTAGTGGAGGAGATGCCCGGTACTAGTGTTGTGGTACAGGAGGGGGTTCAGGTGGGGCTAGTCTCCCAGGTAGTGGAGGAGATGCCCGGTACTAGTGATGTGGTACAGGATGGGGTTCAGGTGGGGCTAGTCTCCCAGGTAGTGGAGGAGATGCCCGGTACTAGTGATGTGGTACAGGAGGGGGTTCAGGTGGGGCTAGTCTCCCAGGTAGTGGAGGAGATGCCCGGTACTAGTGATGTGGTACAGGAGGGGGTTCAGGTGGAGCTAGTCTCCCAGGTAGTGGAGGAGATGCCCGGTACTAGTGATGTGGTACAGGAGGGGGTTCAGGTGGAGCTAGTCTCCCAGGTAGTGGAGGAGATGCCCGGTACTAGTGTTGTGGTACAGGAGGGGGTTCAGGTGGGGCTAGTCTCCCAGGTAGTGGAGGAGATGCCCGGTACTAGTGATGTGGTACAGGATGGGGTTCAGGTGGGGCTAGTCTCCCAGGTAGTGGAGGAGATGCCCGGTACTAGTGATGTGGTACAGGAGGGGGTTCAGGTGGGGCTAGTCTCCCAGGTAGTGGAGGAGATGCCCGGTACTAGTGATGTGGTACAAGTGGGGAGTGTTGAGAGGGATGTGGCAGAGGGGAGTCACGTGTCTGTGGCCTCAGTTGAGGAGGATATGGACATTTCTGATATGATAGCAGCTGGCGATGACTCAGTGGACAATCTAGGTAAATGGGTTTCTGGACCAGACTTTGGGGAAATCTGTTAAATTGGCTTGGGTATTAGAGGTAATAAAACAGAAACGGCTTCATGTAGTTTTTCAACAGGAGATACATGATTAGGCCAATGAGGTGGACTTGGGAATATGTTGGGAGGGGCAGCTTTTACACATGTTCTGCTGTTTGGGGTTTTAGGCTGGGTTTCTGTTCAGCACTTTGGGATATCAGCTGATGTACGAAGGGCTTTATAAATACATTTGATTTGATATACTCAGTCATGGTACTACTTTCAGTGCTGGGACGGCAATTTTGTTTTCCTCAGGCTTAAGGGTGACTGGTATCTAGAGATTGTCAAGGGTTGGGTTTTAGTGGTCAATGTTTTTTTTGTAATGTTTCTGCTCCTGATGAGGGTACAGAGCCTATTGCTGTATTTGATCAAGTAATGGAAACCTTAAGACAGCGTGGCTTCTTGTCTGTCTGGTCTACTAACTGAGTTTGAGCTTTCTGATGTGTGGAGTGTAAAGAATGCAAAAGTTAGTCAGTAAACATGGTTAAAAATTCATGAAGGTGGTGTCGGTGCAGCAAGGTTAGACAGGTTGTATGTATCTGATCACTTCTGTAGTAGTTAATGAAGGTGGTGTCGCTGCAGCAAGGTTAGACAGGTTGTATGTATCTGAGCTCTACTGTAGTATTTAATGAAGGTGGTGTCGGTGCAGCAAGGTTAGACAGGTTGTATTATCTGAGCTCTACTGTAGTAGTTAATGAAGGTGGTGTCGGTGCAGCAAGGTTAAACAGGTTGTATGTATCTGATCACTACTGCAGTAGGGTTGTAAGGTGACATTACTCCTGAGGGTTTTTCTGATCACCATATTGTTACTGTTGATATTCACTTGTCATGGTATTTCAACATGAAGATATTACATGACGCAATGTTTTGGGAAAGGTTTTTGGTGTTTTGGGAAAAATTGAGGGTTATTCATTTGAATTTTGAATCCTTGAGACAATGGTGGGTGGTTGGGAAGGCCCAAATACGTGTGTCTTGTCAACAGTATACTGCTCCGTCTAGTATTGAGTTAAAGAGACTATCAGGGCCCTTAAACAGGACATCACATCTATTGAATTGAAGTTGCTCACTCAGATGGACCCCGGAGCCCCTGGCATCAATGTTTTACAATCTGAGTTCTATAAGCACTGGGGTGCTACCCCAGCTGTCTATTGGGGGGGATTTTTATGAAGTGGTGTGTGAATCTTGTCATGAGTATTCTCTTCCTGTATCCTGTCAACGTGTTGTGCTTTCATTGTTGCAAAAGGGGGGGGATTTGGCCCTTTTAAAAAAAACTGCCAACTTGTTGCATTGCTGTGTGCAGAATTTTAAATGATATCTACGTGTCTCTCAAACAGGTATATAGAATGAAGAAGGCTTTTGATCGTGTGGACCACCATGTTTAAAACAATGAAAGCCTTTGGGTTTGGGGATGTTTTTTTTGTCTTGGATGAGTTTACTGTCTGCTGGGGCCTCGTGTATGGGGAGGGTGGGTTGAGCTGCCCCATCCCCATCCAAAGGGGCATCAGGCAGGGATGCCCAATTTCAGGACTGATATATTGTCTAAAGTTAAACTGTTACATTGGTGCCGTGACCCGGATCACTGGTTGCTGCGGAAAAGGAGGAGGTCAAAAGGGAGGTGAGTGTAACCGGTGTGAAATGGCTAGCTAGTTAGCGGTGGTGCGCGCTAATAGCATTTCAATCAGTGACGTCACTTGCTCTAAGACCTTGAAGTAGTGGTTCCCCTTGCTCTGCAAGGGCCACGGCTTTTGTGGGGCGATGGGTAACGATGCCAAGAGGGTGACTGTTGACGTGTGCAGAGCGTCCCTGGTTCGCGCCCAGGTTGGGGCGAGGGGATGGGTGTAAAGTCTAAACTGTTACACAAGGCCTGGTGGACATCTCTTCTTGGATCATGGCTTTCTGGCTTCATGCAGCCCAGAGACTGTTGTACTGTGACGGTTCTAGCTGGGTGGATACAGCCGACACATTGATGAGGAGAGCAGGCTGTTTGGCTTAGACAAGCAACTTTTCCTCTTAAAGCTGGAGGGGGGTGATTTGTCTGGCCTGACTCCATTCTATGAGTCTGTTATGCAGGCTTGGAGAGTTTCCTCTTGAAGCTGGAGGGGGGGTGATTTGTCTGGTCTGACTCCATTCTATAAGTCTGTTATACAGGCTTGGAGAGTTTTCACCATGTTGGGGATGGGTGTCCATTCTGTGCTGAGTCTAAAACTCTGACACATCTGTTCTTACAGTGTCCCAGGTTGGTCGAGATGATTGACCTGATCACTGGTTGGTTCTCAGCTCTGGGAGAGGTTTTTTCTTCCCAAATGTTTATATTTGGGACAAAGTACAGGTTTAGTAGAAGGGGTGTTGTTCTCTTACTTAACTTTGTGTCAGGGGCAGCTAAATTATCAATTTGATAGACATGAAAGAACAGTATTCGGGAACAGGGGACTGTGGACGTGGTGGGAATGCTGGAGGGGATGTTGGCAGCCAGACTGAGGGTTGAGTTTGCCTGTTACAAAATGGTTAACATTGATCTGTTTGAGTATATGGGGTATTTAGAGGCTGTTGTTTTTAGTTACTGTGGCGGAAGATTTGGTGTTGTGTTTTTAATTAATGTTTAACCATGTTTTTGTTTAACCTCTCTCGCTCTCTCTCCCTCCCTCCCCCCAGAGGATTCATCTCATACATAGAGACACCACACCAAGCTTTTTCAAGGTGGATATGGAAATTACAGGGATTGAGATGGAGTTAATCGGTGATGATGAGAGGATAGTATGGAAAGAAACTCTACAAAAATGTAGGAGAACATGTCAATCACAACTTTTTCTGACAGATACTATTTAGTGATATAACCAATGTATGTTTCTTTCAGATGAATTCATCACTGAAACCCATTCAACTAGTAAGTAAACATGAGAGATACAAACCAATGACTTGAGGGTCAGTCAACATGGTTTACTGTAGGACCCGGACTAGTCCTGATTATAAAAGACTGTCTTCAAGAACAATGACATCTCCTCCAGGACTTGATGTAGATTAGCCTGGTTCTGAATGACCCAATAACATCTCCTCCAGGACTTGATGTAGATTAGCCTGGTTCTGAATGTCCCAATGACATCTCCTCCAGGACGTGATGTAGATTAGCCTGGTTCTGAATGCCCCAATGACATCTCCTCCAGGACTTGATGGAGATTAGCCTGGTTCTGAATGCCCCAATAACATCTCCTCCAGGACTTGATGTAGATTATCCTGGTTCTGAATGCCCCAATGACATCTCCTCCAGGACTTGATGTAGATCAGCCTGGTTCTGAATGCCCCAATGACATCTCCTCCAGGAGTTGATGTAGATTAGCCTGGTTCTGAAAGCCCCAATGACATCTCCTCCAGGACTTGATGTAGATTAGCCTGGTTCTGAATGCCCCAATGACATCTCCTCCAGGACGTGATGTAGATTAGCCTGGTTCTGAATGCCCCAATGACATCTCCTCCAGGACGTGATGTAGATTAGCCTGGTTCTGAATGCCCCAATGACATCTCCTCCAGGACTTGATGTAGATTAGCCTGGTTCTGAATGCCCCAATGACATCTCCTTCAGGACGTGATGTAGATTAGCCTGGTTCTGAGTGCCCCAGTCTGTTTTTCTATGTCTGTGAAACCGTACCTAAATGTGAATATGTGATATGTTCAGGTCGTTATTGTAAAACAGAATGTTTTCTCAATACTTTTATTTTAGGAGTCTGCTTCTAAATGACTGAAATGTAAATGTACAAATGTAATTATTTTGTAACCTGACTCTCTCAGGTGCTGTGTTGGGGGCAGGAGGTCCGGCTGAAAGTAGTCTGACTGGTTCTGCAGAGCAGCAGCTGCGTTCTGTACGGACAGAGTTTGTGAAACGAGTATCAGGACCTGTCCTGGATGGTCTGCTGGACAGACTCCTGCAACACACAGTCATCAACCAGGAGGAAATGGAGTCAGTGAAGGTGATAGCTGAGAGGGCAGAGAAGGCACGTGACATCATCGACATGGTGTTGAGAAAAGGAACTGAGTCAAGTTACAGGATGATCAACTTATTTGGGGAACTGGACGCCTATCTTTGTTCACAGCTTCAGATCAACAGTGTTGGGGTACCAACATAATGGTAGAATGGGGACAGTATCAGTGTTGGGGTACCAACCCAATGGATAGTAACAGTGTTGGGGTACCAACCTAATGGTAGAATGGATAGTAACAGTGTTGGGGTACCAACCTAATGGTTGCATGGATAGTAACAGTGTTGGGGTACCAACCTAATGGTAGAATGGATAGTAACAGTGTTGGGGTACCAACCTAATGGTAGAATGGATAGTAACAGTGTTGGGGTACCAACCTAATGGTTGCATGGATACTAACAGTGTTGGGGTACCAACCTAATGGTAGAATGGATAGTAACAGTGTTGGGGTACCAACCTAATGGACAGTAACAGTGTTGGGGTATCAACCTAATGGTAGAATGGACAGTAACAGTGTTGGGGTACCAACCTAATGGTACCCCAACTATGCCACTTTACTCATCTCATATGTATATACTGTACTCGATCCATCTACTGCATCTTGCCTATGCCGTTCTGTAACCATCACTCATTCATATATCTTTATGTACATATTCTTTATCCCTTTACACTTGTGTGTATAAGGAAATAGTTGTGGAATTGTTAGGTTAGGTTATTACTTGTTGGTTATTACTGCATTGTCGGAACTAGAAGCACAATCATTTCGCTACACTCGCATTAACATCTGCTAACCATGTGTATGTGACAAATACATTTGATTTGATTTGGAATGGACAGTAACAGTGTTAGGGTATCAACCTAATGGTAGAATGGATAGTAACAGTGTTGGGGTGCCAACCTAATGGTAGAATGGACAGTAACAGTGTTGGGGTATCAACCTAATGGTAGAATGGATAGTAACAGTGTTGGGGTATCAACCTACTGGTAGAATGGGTAGTAACAGTGTTGGGGTATCAACCTAATGGTAGAATGGATAGTAACAGTGTTGGGGTATCAACCTAATGGTAGAATGGATAGTAACAGTGTTGGGGTATCAACCTAATGGTAGAATGGATAGTAACAGTGTTGGGGTATCAACCTAATGGTAGAATGGATAGTAACAGTGTTGGGGTACCAACCTAATGGTAGAATGGGTAGTAACAGTGTTGGGGTACCATCCTAATGGTAGAATGGATAGTAACAGTGTTGGGGTACCAACCTAATGGTAGAATGGATGGTAACAGTGTTGGGGTACCATCCTAATGGTAGAATGGATAGTAACAGTGTTGGGGTACCAACCTAATGGTAGAATGGATGGTAACAGTGTTGGGGTACCATCCTAATGGTAGAATGGATGGTAACAGTGTTGGGGTACCAACCTAATGGATAGTAACAGTGTTGGGGTACCATCCTAATGGTAGAATGGATGGTAACAGTGTTGGGGTACCATCCTAATGGTAGAATGGGTAGTAACAGTGTTGATCCTGATCCTAGACCATTTAAATATAATTTTTGGTTCCTAAAATGGTTCCATAGTGCTCTATTCTCTATGTAGTGCACTAGTATCGACCAGGGCCCTATTCCCTATGTAGTGCACTACTTTAGACCAGGACCCATAGGGCTCTATATAGGGAATAGGACTCTGGTCTAAAGTAGTACACTATATAAGGAATAGGACTCTGGTCTATAGTAGTACCACTATATAGGGAATAGTGCCCTGGTCTAAAGTAGTGCACTACATAGGGAATAGGACTCTGGTCTAAAGTAGTGCACTATATAGGGAATATGGCCCTGGTCTAAAGTAGTGCACTATATAGGGAATAGGGCTCTGGTCTAAAGTAGTGAGCTACATAGGGAATAGGGCCCTGGTCGATACTAGTGCACTACATAGGGAATAGGGCCCTGGTCTAAAGCAGTACCACTATATAGGGAATAGGGCCCTGGTCTAAAGTAGTACCACTATATAGGGAATAGGGCCCTGGTCTAAAGTAGTGCACTATATAGGGAATAGGGCTCTGGTCTAAAGTAGTGCACTACATAGGGAATAGGGTACCATTTAGGACTCATTCTTTAACTTGGTGAGTATTCCACCACACTTCTGTCTGTTCACCATTGGTTGGCTGGGAAGCCTGTAAACATTCATCTAATACACACACATTAAGAATGAGACACACACACACACACACACACACAGTAACGCAAAAACATCTACTGCCCCGTGTCCCTGAACAGGTAAATAATGTGCCAAACAAAAACCAGAACAGGTAACCATAACAACAGGGTGAAAAAAAACAAACTGTTCCGGTCGTTCTGCTTAGCTGATCAGTCCTTCATCTATCGCTAAGCAACGGTCACTAGGCTGACACTACAACCCAGAGCCATGGATACAGGAAACTGGCCCATGTCCAGCTGTAGCATACGGGTCCATACAAATAGGCTCTAATCTCAACTGGCACCCTCTTCCCTATGAAGTGCACTACTTTAGACCAGAGCTGTGAGGGAAGTAGTACATTATATAAGGAGGAGGGTGCCATTTGAGGGTATGATCATAGACTACAAAGTTTGTGTGATTGTCTCTGGTTTAGACGTGACAGTCTAGTGTGCAGAGATGAGTGGGAGAGGGGAGTCTAGAGCTGTTTTCGAATACCCATACTAACATACTGTATACTACATACTTAATGAGAAAATACTACATACTATTAGTTCATTTTAGTATACAGTATACTACATACTATTAGTTCATTTTAGTATACTGTATACTACATACTTAATGAGGATATACTACATACTATTAGTTCATTTTAGTATACTGTATACTACATACTTAATGATTATATACTACATACTATTAGTTAATTTTAGTATACTGTAACCGACCAGCTCGTTGCTTTCTCTACCGGAAGTTGATGCTGTTGCTATGCAACCTCTTGCTAGCTAGTTAGCGTAACAAATTACTAGTTAGACATTGTTCGACTTTGGGTGTGTTATTAAATTCAATCTGGAGTGCTGGACGCTCAGACAGAGGAGTAGGGTTGATTTGAGCTTTCTGGTGCTGCTGGAAACAATTTAATTACGTTTTTTTCCCCCGATGTTTACTGACACTGGTCATATTCAACGGGTGTTGAGCGCCTCGTAAATTCATTATTCTGCGCTCTGGTCTCTCAGGCGAGATGCTCTGAAATCGGAGTAGAGACAGAGAGAATTTACGAAAGCACAACGACTATACCATTTAGCTAAGCGAAGAATGACGGGAATAATCAAGTCAATAAACGTTGAGTAGTTAGTTGGCCTGTAGTTAATATACTGACACGTTTGATGTATAAGTAGCCAACTACTGTAGCGTTAGGTAGGTAGCTAACATACCGGTACATACAGCTGTAATGATATGATGTGTGGTTCGTAAGGACAGCGCAGCTAGCAAATTGTCAGCCAACATAACGTGTAAGGTAATTTATTTGAAAAGTAATTACTTTATTACATTGCTCAAAATGTTCTTAACATTTGTCATAATTAGTTAAAGCAATTAATTTGTATCCGCTGTCGTTGGACTTCAGCAACATACTTTCCACTATTTTCTTCAAATCTGAAAACGACGTGAAGCCCCGCCCATTTCATGAAGAATTGCATTATGGGCCCTAAAGTGCGGAAGTAGTGTCCTCTGCGTATAAACTTCATATTTTGGCAAATTTTGTACGATATCCGGAAACTTTTGGCATACTAAACTATATCATACTATGACCATTAAGCGTACTATATACTCAATTCACGTCACAAATAGTGTGGTTAGTATGGTTAGTATGAGTATTAGAAAACGAACTTCCATCTGAAATGACACCCTATTGGAGGAGATGAGGGGAGACTAAGATTACCATCTGAAATGACACCCTATTGGAGGAGATGAGGAGAGTCTAGGACTACCATCTGAAATGACACCCTATTGGAGGAGATGAGGAGAGTCTAGGATTACCATCTGAAATGACACCCTATTGGAGGAGATGAGGGGGTCGAGGACTACCATCTGAAATGACACCCTATTGGAGGAGATGAGGGGAGTCGAAGATTACCATCTGAAATGACACCCTATTGGAGGAGATGAGGGGAGTCTAGGATTACCATCTGAAATGACACCCTATGGGAGGAGATTGTAAACATGTATTGTGATGTTATTGGAATGTACTTACTGTATTTGCATACTCACTGTGAATGTGTCTGGGAAACTGGCTCTGAGAATTTGGCATTCAACTTAAAACCACAGACATTTATTTGATGAATATACTATACAGTGTTGGCCTGTTAGAGGTTCATGAGAGAGACTGATTATCAACACCACCACCTCAGTATATCAGTAGTTTTGTCAGTGAGAGCCTCACGTCTGGAACACATTGACCATTGACAGACATAAGGAGCTGTGTAACCTGTCACTCCTTTACCAATGACTTGAGAGTGTCTGAAGGACATATAAGGAGCTGTGTGACCTGTCACTCCTTTATCAATGACTTGAGAGTGTCTGAAGGACATATAAGGAGCTGTTCGACCTACGTTGATCTACCTGCCCAGAAACTACAGTTAAATTAGCTAGCTGGCTAAATCTGTCACATTTACAGAAATTATGATTGATGTGAAGTATCTCTGTCAAATACATTTTCAATAAATGACAGGAAAAGGAATGGAATGTATTTGTCTGCGCATGTCTATCTCTGAATGTGTGTTGGTCTCTGTGTCTTTGATTAGTGTGATTAGTTCAATGTAACTTCACATTATAAATAGTCTATTTTTAACTTCATATGCTATACATTATAATCAATATTTTGGGGGGTTTACAGAATCATTGTCATTGTCTATCATTGTTACCATAAAAACACAGATATGAACGTCTTGCGTCCCTCTGCCGAACCTGGTTGTTGTCACACTGCCCTCTGCTGGTAGTACTGTAAAACATCACTCAAACAAATCCTAATATAAAATAATACAAAATGCACGTCTACCAGATAGAATATGAATTTATGGGCTGAATACTTGCATTAAGTGTATGAAAACGTTACATGACATAAATATGAATCTATAATATAATCGTATACATGTTGAACCAGCCCACTGTGTTGAAATAGGAAGTACATTTACAAGGAAGTAAATGAAGAAATGGACAATATCGGTAGAAGAAAAATGTTTCTAAGGTTTGTACTGTACCGTTCTTTTACAATTTTATGGAGAAAAGTGGTTCGGAGGAGTTAGGCCATCGCACAGAGGGGTAAGACATCCACAGAATTGTTAAATTATTACAATACTGATTTAAACTTTCAATAATAATTATTTTAGGCTTCCTTACATTGATGCTGATTCATATTGATCAGCCTAGTCAATATGAATCAATGTTATATTATAGTCTACAGGGCTATGAGGTAGGTAGGGTATGGGAGATTGACTGCACATGATCGTGATTATTATCTTTGCGCTCTTTCACTTCCCGGGGGAAGACGTGTATCACGTAAACTAGTTTCTTTGAAAAATAAAAGTAATTCTCGTCAATTCGTGCAAGTAAAAGTGACGTGCGGCAATGGGTATTGAAACCAAATGAAGGGCTCATGTGAAAAGTTTTTGCCGCGATCACAACAACTCGGAGCTCTGAAAAATACGATGTCAGCTCTCGAGAAAGAGGACGGTTCAAATCGATTTTTCCCAGTCAGATTTGTTTTTTTACCGAGAACCCTGTGGTTTTGAATGCGACATTAAGTTGATAAACTCAGAAAGGTGGTGATCTGCTTTGCTCACTAGTTACCACATCCACAAAGTAAGAAGGTCCGCCTAACCGACCAATCAGATGAGGGAGGGTGATGACGCATTAGCTTACCCGACCAATCATATGGTTGCGGGAAACGCTGCAATCTCCAAATGGGTAAATCTCGAGTTCAAGTTTTGAGGACCAAATAACGAAACACATTCAGGAACAAGAACTGGCAACGTCACTAAAATTCATACATCAGGAAAATACAAAAGTTTTGGCGAAAGAATTAAGTGGGCGTTTTTCTTTTTTTCAATAACTAGTATTTAAATGATTAGATCAACTGTTTGTTTTTTACGCACTACAAAGCCTTGACAAGAATGACGCGCTCGGCCCACTATTTATTGTTTCTGCAGTAAGGATTCACCCTCTTCAGAGAATTATTGTGTAACTTATCTGCAGGTAATCGTTGTTTTGAGCTCAAAAAGCACCTCGTAGCTGTATGTAAACCAGGGAGCGAAATGAACGGCTCTTTCACCGATGCAATTCGGTTACCGACGTTCACCAAAAAGATCCGTTCAAAAACAACCTGTCGTTATCGAACGACCCATCACTAGTTGAAACGGGAAATATTTGTATAAGGAAGTAGAGGAAGTAACGGACGTTATCGTCGAAGAAAAATGTTTCAGAGGTTTGTAGCTTTCTTTTACAATGTAATGTAGAAAAGTATTTTTGAGAAGTTAGTTCATCATAAAGAGAGAGATGATTTAGGGTTTAAGACATCCGCCAAGTTAATACAATATTGATTTAAACGTTCAAGAATGATTATTTTAGGCTTATTTACGTTGGTATTGATTCATAGTGATTAGCCTAATCAATAAGATCCAATGTGATGTGAGAAAGGCTACAGGGCTATGAGGTATGGTATTATTGTTATCGGTGATTGACAGCACATTAAGGTGATTATTATCTGAGGAAACTGGCTCACTTTCACTTCCCGAAAGAAGACATCGGAATTATGTATAGCTGTCAATAAGTAAAATAGTCTGTCTCGTCAAGTAAATGTGACGTTTAACAATGTGCATATAAACTATTTAAATGTAGGGCTAAATCACATGTCAACTTTAAAGCTTTCTGGTGACAGATGAGGAAGGCAGTGGTCTGTTTGACGAACTGCAGATGCGCTCGATATAACGTCACCGGCTCATCTATGCGCGTTGTGAACCACGGGTTGAATCGTCAGCACGCCTTTTCTCAGAATGAAATTCCCGGTGCGCCGGGCGAGATAAACTGATCGCACCTCAAGTGAACTCAAGCAGAACATGAGTCTCTTCACTAAACCAGGGATGTGCAACTGGCGGCCCGCAACCAATAATAATAAAAACATTGTTTTGGAACTCAGTCTGGATCTCAACTTCCTGTTGACCGTTAGAATAATAGAAAACACAGTGCAGTTAGTAAATGTGGTTGAGCATCAGCAGTCAGTCTATTAGCCCATGTTAGCTACATGTTTTTAGATTGGTAAATTAGTCTAGCGGCTAAACTTGTGGTAAGCATGGTTGAATTACCAACCGCGGTGGGTCCCATTGATCATCAGTTATCATATTAAAAACTGTTAACATTTGCCTCCACCTCATGGCAACATGTCCCCATGGCAACATGAGTAGAATTATCTGTAAAACTGAAAATGTTTTCTCCTGCCCCATGGGGGTGTATGGATGTGGGTATGCAGACCCACGAGACACTGAGGCCCCTCATGATGACTGACATTTTTTTGTGGCCCCCACCTTATCAATGTTCTCCATCCCTGCACTAAATGATAAGGAGAGGGAACTACCTGAATTTGTCCAATAGAAACTCTCGTTGTTGAAACATTTTGCTCTCCTACCACATTAATTATCCTAACCTGCCACGTTAATTATCCTAACCTACCACGTTAATAATCCTAACCTGCCACATTAGTCATCCTAACCTGCCACGTTAATTATCCTTAATCTGAGGTAATGGTTAGGCACAAGGTTAGCAGTGTGGTTAAGGTTAGGTTTAAAACCTGTTTGGGATAGGGGGCAGCATTTTCATGTTTGGATGAAAAGCGTGCACAGAGTAAACATCCTGCTACTCAGGCCCAGAAGCTAATATATGCATATTATTAGTTGTATTGGATAGAAAACACTCTGAAGTTTCTAAAACTGTTTGAATGATGTCTGTGAGTATAACAGAACTCATATGGCAGGCGAAAACCTGAGAAAAATCCAACCAGGAAGTTGGAAATCTGAGGTTGGTAGTTTTTCAACTCATTGCCTATCGAAAATACATGTTATATGTTATTGTTAGTATAAATACAATATAATATGGTCATAATAGTTTGTAGGCCATAATAGTTTTTAGGACAAACCGTTCAGACGCTACATAAGATTTTGTGAGAAAAACGATTTTCGGGATGTCTCGTGGTCTGACAAACACCGTTGAAGCTCTGCCATCTTCAACCGCAGATGCGGAAGGGCGATATCGACGGATTCATCGACGAAGCTATGGATGCAAGGACTGACCAGACATTATATCAACATTAAATTACAGTTTTAACCATGTTTTAAGGCTACGGTGATTGTTTACAAACATTGGGGTAAAACAAGCTTATATTTTGGGTTCTGATGCAGTACGACAGTTGAACTGAACTCATGAGGCATTTATAAGTTCTATTCTTCAAGAATGGATCAGTATTGTCACGAACCGGCTCAAAGCCCGTAACAAAAGGGAGACAACGTGGAGATAAGGAGTAACAAAACATATATTTATTAAATAAAGTAAACGAAGTTCAAGATACAATGGTAATGGTGTAATCAGTCATGTAAGTCAGTGTTTTGCATGAATGTGATAATGCAGGGTGTTGAAAGGTGCCAAAGCAAACAACCAAAAACCACCAAGATACACAACAAAATCCAAAAGGTGTCTGCATGGAGTCTCCTCCAAGAATGGGGAAGTGGTGTATTTGTCCTTGGACACACTGGACACCAGGTGTTTCCCATGTAGCTGACGACCCTCCAAACTCCGCCCACCGGCATCCTAATAAGGAAACGAGAACAAAGAGAGAATACGGCAGACAGAGTGGGAGGGTCGTCACAGTATACAGTATATCATTAATTCATAAGTCCAAAAATGGATGTAGCAACTAAGGATTCTAGCTTTAAAGACCCAAAGCAGGCATGTTTATATCAATATCAAATCATTTCTGGTAAACAATTAATGAAGTACTTTGCTGTAATGGATTTCCCCCAAAAAATGGTCTGTTATGGAATCAGGGGATCCAACCAGGTAGACTAGCTGTTGTTATGTAGTCAGGGGATCCAACCAGGTAGACTAGCTGTTGTTATGGAATCAGGGGATCCAACCAGGTCGACTAGCTGTTGTTATGGAGTCAGCTAATGGGGATCCAACCAGGTAGACTAGCTGTTGTTATGGAATCAGGGGATCCAACCAGGTAGACTAGCTGTTGTTATGAAGTCAGGGAATCCAACCAGGTAGACTAGCTGTTGTTATGGAGTCAGGGGATCCAACCAGGTAGTCTAGCTGTTGTTATGAAGTCAGGAAATCCAACCAGGTAGACTAGCTGTTGTTATGGAATCAGGGGATCCAACCAGGTAGACTAGCTGTTGTTATGGAGTCAGTGGATCCAACCAGGTAGACTAGCTGTTGTTGTGGAATCAGCAAATGGGGATCCAAGTCAAATCAAATGAATAACATATTGGACTGTGTATCTTTAATAACATAGTGGACTGTGAATCTTTAATAACATAGTGGACTGTGTATCTTTAATAATATATTGGACTGTGTATCTTTAATAACATAGTGGACTGTGTATCTTTAATAACATAATGGACTGTGTATCTTTAATAACATAGTGGACTGTGTATCTTTAATAACATAGTGGACTGTGTATCTTTAATAACATATTGGACTGTGTATCTTTAATAACATAGTGGACTGTGTATGTTGGATACAATATGAAGTCGCTGATTGAACTCTTTGACCACAGATAGTAAATGTGTTGTCATTGTTTATGGTTCTTCAACAATGTTCAGAAATATTGACTGTTCTGTTATTTCTTATTGTAGCTGAGTGAGTTTTGACTTACATCAAAATTAGTCTCTCTGGGGAGAGAGAGGAGGAGACCACTGCCTCTAAAATTAGTCTCTCTGGGGAGAGAGAGGAGGGGACCACTGCCTCTAAAATGAGTATCTTTGGGGAGAGAGAGGACGGGACCACTGCCTCTAAAATGACTCAAGACACCAGTTCAAAGTGGTAAGAGATTAAATGTAAAATATACATTTCTCTTAAAGATATAAAACTAAAGGGAAAAGTGTTCCCAACATTTTTGAGAATGACACAAATATTCGTTTTCACAAAGTCTGCTGCCTCAGTGTCTTTAGATATTTTTGTCAGATGTTACTATGGAATACTGAAGTATAATTACAAGCATTTCATAAGTGTCAAAGGCTTTTATTGACAATTACATGAAGTTGATGCAAAGAGTCAATATTTGCAGTGTTGACCCTTCTTTTTCAAGACCTCTGCATTCCGCCCTGGCATGCTGTCAATTAACTTCTGGGCCACATCCTGACTGATGGCAGCCCATTCTTGCATAATCAATGCTTCTAGTTTGTCAGAATTTATGGGGTTTTGTTTGTCCACCCACCTGTTGAGGATTGACCAAAAGTTCTCAATGGGATTAAGGTCTGGGGAGTTTCCTGGCCATGGACCCAAAATATTGATATTTTTTTCTTCCCCGAGCCACTTAGTTATCACTTTTGCCTTATGATAAGGCGCTCCATCATGCTGGAAAAGGCATGGTTCGTCACCAAACTGTTTCTGGATGGTTGGGAGAAGTTGTTCTCAGAGAATGTGTTGGTACCATTCTTTATTCATGGCTGTGTTCTTAGGCAAAATTGTGAATGAGCCCACTCCCTTAGCTGAGAAGCAACCCCACACATGAATGGTCTCAGGATGCTTTACTGTTTGCATGACACAGGACTGATGGTAGCGCTCACCTTGTCTTCTCCGGACAAGCTTTTTTCTGGATGCCCCAAACAATCGGAAAGGGGATTCATCAGAGAAAATGACTTTACCCCAGTCCTCAGCAGTCCAATCCCTGTACCTTTTGCAGAATATCAGTCTGGCCCTGACTTTTTTCCTGGAGAGAAGTGGCTTCTTTGCTGCCCTTCTTGACACCAGGCCATCCTCCAAAAGTCTTCACCTCACTGTGCGTGCAGATGCACTCACACCTGCCTACTGCCATTCCTGAGCAAACTCTGTACTGGTGGTGCCCCGATTCTACAGCTGAATCAACTTTAGGAGACGGTGCTTTCGCTTTCTGGAATTTGGGAGCCCTGAAGCCTTCATTCACAACAATTGAACCGCTCTCCTTGAAGCTCTTGATGATCCGATAAATGGTTGATTTAGTTGCGATCTTACTGGCAGCATTATCCTTGCCCGTGAATCCCTTTTATTGTGCTAAGCAATGATGACGGCACGTGTTTCCTTGCAGGTAACCGTGGTTGACAGAGGAAGAACAATGATTCCAAACACAACCCTCCTTTTGAAGCTTCCAGTCTGTTATTCGAACTCAATCAGCATGACAGAGTGATCTACAGCCTTATCCTCATCAACACTCGCACCTGTGTTAAGGAGAGAATCACTGACATGATGTCGGCTGGTCCTTTTGCGGCAGGGCTGAAATGCAGTGGAAATGTTTTTGGGGGATTCAGTTCATTTGCATGGCAAAGAGGGGCTTTGAAAATCATCTGATCACTCTTCATAACATTCTGGAGTATATGCAAATTTCTATCATACAAACTGAGGCAGCAGACTTTGTGAAAATTTATATTCATTCTCAAAACTTTTGGCCATGACTGTACATCATTCATTTAAAAGGCCAAAAATTGATTTAACAATTGCAGACTGTAGCTTTAAAAGAAACATCAGGACTTCTAGAAGTTCCACTATACAGTTGTTAAAATGAAGTAGATGAGGATTTGATGTGATATTGATGAGGTGTTCTGTCTCCCTGTTTTGTTCAGTGTCCAGAAGCCCAGAGCAGAGTCACCTACAACCAGCCTGCTATCAATGAAGAGTGATCAGCCACCTGCTTTCAGCCAGGAACCATTACCAGATGACAATAATGAAGTGGAGAGTTTGGACAGTGAGGATGCATTAAAGATCACACACAACCTTCTGGACAGAAGAAGTAAGACTGTGTCACAAAGAACGGTACAAAGGCCATTATAAAACACACCAACTTATGAGTCCCAACTCTCATTGTTTTCCCACAGGTCAAACTCTGCTGACAGTCCAACAAGACGTTAAGGCTAAACTGAAACACAAGTATCAACACATATCTGAAGGAATTGGACACCATGGAAATCAAAGTTTGTTCAAGGACATCTACACAGACCTCTACATCACAGAGGGTGGAAGTGGAGGGCTCAATAATGAACATGAGATTAGACAGATCGAGATGGCATCCAAGAAACTAACCACACAAGAGACACCAATCAAATGCAACAACATCTTCAAGCCTTTACCTGGACAAGACAAACCTATCAAAACTGTGCTGACCAAAGGATTCGCTGGCATTGGAAAAACAGTCTCTGTGCAGAAGGTCATCCTTGACTGGGCAGAAGGAAAAGCAAATCAGGACGTTCATTTCATGTTTCCTCTTCCTTTCCGTGATCTGAACCTGAAAAAGGACCAATACAGTCTGATGCAACTTCTTGCCCACTACTTCTCAGAGCTGAAAGAGATTGACAGCATTGAAGATGGTGAAACCAAAACTGTTTTCATTTTTGATGGTCTGGATGAGTGTCGACTTCCTCTAGACTTCAAAAACAATGAGAAATGCTGTGATGTCACGAAACCAACCTCAGTGGACGTGCTGCTGACAAACCTCATTAAGGGGAATCTGCTTCCTTCTGCTCTCCTCTGGATTACCTCAAGGCCTGCAGCAGCCAATCAGATCCCTCCTGAGTGTGTTGACCAGGTGACAGAGGTACGAGGGTTCAATGATCCACAGAAGGAGGAGTATTTCAGGAAGAAAATCACAGATCAGAACCTGGCCAATGAAATCATCAAGCACATGAAGACATCAAGGAGCCTCCACATCATGTGCCACATGCCAGTGTTCTGTTGGTTATCAGCCACTGTCCTTGAGATGATGCTGAAAGAGGCAGAGAAGGATGACATCCCCAAAACTCTGACCCAGATGTACTCACACTTCATTCTCATCCAAATCATTGTGAAGAACAAGAAGTACAACAAAGCCACAGAGACAAACCCCGAGGAACTGTCTCAGTCAGACAAAGAGATGATCCTGAAACTGGCAAAGCTGGCTTTCCAACAGCTGCAGAAGGGCAACCTGATCTTCTATGAGGAGGACCTGAGAGAGTGTGGCCTTGATGTCACAGAGGCATCAGAGTACTCAGCATTGTGTACAGAGATCTTTAAAGAAGAATCTGGGGTGTACCAAGACAAGGTCTACAGCTTTGTGCATCTGAGCATTCAGGAGTTTCTAGCAGCAGTGCATGCTTTAGAATCATGTCTGGACAAGAAGGAAAATGTTTTCTCCCCCACTAGTGATGATGAAGAGAAGGAGTCAATCCAGTTGTCGGACTTACACAGGAGAGCAGTGGACCAGGCCTTGAAGAGTAAGAATGGACACCTGGACCTGTTCCTCCGCTTCCTTCTGGGTCTTTCACTGGAGTCCAATCAGAATCTGTTACGAGGCCTTCTGACACAGACAGGAAGTACAACACAGACCAATGAGGAAACAGTTAACAGAACAGTCAGGTACCTTTCAGACAAGATCAACCAGGAATCCTCACCAGAAAGGATCATCAACTTGTTCCACTGTCTGAATGAACTTGGTGCCAATTCTCTTGTTGAAGACATGCAGACCTCCCTGCGTTCAGGAACTCTTTCTGAAACAGAGCTTGAACCTGACCAATGTTCAGCCCTGGCTTACCTGTTACTGATGTCAGAGGAGGTGCTGGAGGAGTTTGACATGAAGACATACAACACGTCAAAGGAAGGTTATCAGAGGTTGCTGCCGGTAGTGAGAACCTGCAAGAGAGCACTGTAAGTTCTGTTATTGAGTTGATGTTTACAGTATCATTATAATGAAGGACTTGTATATCTAACAGATGATCTCCTCTCTCCAGACTGCATGGCTGTAAACTCGCATATGAATCTTGTGAGACTCTGGCCTCAGCTCTGCAGACACCAACCTCCCCCCTGAGAGAACTGGACCTCAGCTACAATGACCTGGGAGACAGAGGAGTGAAGCTGCTCTGTATTGGACTAACCAGTCCACTCTGCAACATACAGACACTAGTGTGAATTAATTATCTTCAGTATGAGTTATTATGTGGATGTTTTAAACATGTGTTAATCTTGTGTTCTTCTGCCCTCTAGTCTAGGTCAGTGTGGTCTGACAGAGGGTTGCTGTTCAGATCTGGCCTCAGTCCTGAGTTCACCCAACTCACAACTGAACCAACTGGAGCTGAGAGACAATGACCTGCAGGACTCAGGAGTTACATTGCTGTCTGCTGGACTGGAGGATCCAGACTGTAAACTACACACACTTGGGTAAGTACAGCTGTTACATTCAGATCGGTACTGAGCTTAGTAAAACAAAAACTCTCAAAATCTGATGTTTCATCACAATATTTGTGTCATGTACAAATGAATTGGTGTCCTACAAGATGATTGACACCCGTACACCAACCTAGACAGCTGTTGTGTGTCTCTTTGTAGGCTGTCTGGCTGTCTGGTCTCAGAGGAGGGCTGTACTGCTCTGTCTTCAGCTCTGAGGTCAAACCCCTCCCACCTGAAAAAGCTGGACCTGAGCTACAATCACCCAGGAGACTCTGCAGGGGGACTGCTTTCAGCTGCTCTGGTGGATCCCACATTTAAACTGATGAAGCTGAAGTAAGTCAGAATAGATGTCCTAATAGTGTGAGCAGTGGTTGTGTCATACTGTATGTAGTGTAGTAGGGTCAGTAACATGAGGACATGATGGTAGAATTAAGGGGAAGTTTACTCAGCAGGCTGAGCACTCCAACACAGCATACATCATCACCACATGAATACTCTTCTTCTGCATCTCTGATATCCTGTTGGAATTGTACTCTGTTCTGTATGCAGTAGGTAGGATAGAATACCTGTATGTCTCTAGTAATGAATTGTACTCTGTTCTGTATGCAGTAGGTAGGTTATAATACCTGTATGTCTCTAGTAATGAATTGTACTCTGTTCTGTATGCAGTAGGTAGGTTATAATACCTGTATGTCTCTAGTAATGAATTGTACTCCGTTCTGTATGCAGTAGGTAGGATAGAATGCCTGTATGTCTCTAGTAATGAATTTTACTCTGTTCTGTATGCAGTAGGTAGGATAGTAATGAACTGGGATAGTGCACCAGAACACAACAATATGGTTTAAATGTTGACTGCTTTATTAGGTCTTTGTCAGTCAATAACCTGTTTCTCCTACAGTGTGGATCATGGTGGAGAGTGCTGGCTGAAATCAGGACTGAGGAAATGTAAGTCTCTTCAATCCTAATTAACTGCATATTCAGAACTATAGTAACATAGTAACCAATCAATACTTGTTCTGTACCTACAAAACAACATTTTATATGAAGATGTGGTTTGATTAAACTCTCATTTTGTCTACAGATGCCTGTCATCTCACTATGGACCCAAATACAGAAAACCCAAACCTGATACTGTCTGAGGGGAACAGAAAGGTGACACGGGTGGTGGAGAAGCAGCCTTATGAAGACCATCCAGACAGATTTGACTCTCTGTACCAAGTTCTCTGCAGAGAAGGCTTATCTGGAGGTCGTTATTACTGGGAGGTGGAGAGGGATGGTACCGGGGCTGACATTGGTGTGGTGTACAAAGGAATGAAGAGGAAGGGAAGGGAGGATGACAGTTGGATTGGATCCAATAGGGAATCCTGGTGTTTATACTGCTCTCATAGTGGTTATGAATTTAACCATACTGCATTCTGCAGATCCATCTCTGGTCCTGATTCTGACAGAGTTGGAGTGTATCTGGACTGGTCAGCTGGTACTTTGTCCTTCTATAGTGTGTCCTCCTCTGGTACACTGACACACCTTCACACAGAACACACCACATTCACTGAACCCCTCTATCCTGGGTTTGGGGTTTACTCCTCCTCCTCAGTGACCCTGTGTCAGATAGATGACCAACACATTCAGAGGTGAGTCATAGCAATGTTTCATCATTTGTTTCCTCTGGAATCATTCCTACAATTAGATTAGTAGTAGTGGTGTGTTTTAATGGGTTCTGTTGGACCTACAGACAGTTAGATTAGTGGTAGTGGTGTGTTTTAATGGGTTCTGTTGGACCTACAGACAGTTAGATTAGTAGTAGTGGTGTGTTTTAATGCGTTCTGTTGGACCCACAGACAGTTAGATTAGTGGTGTGTTTTAATGGGTTCTGTTGGACCTACAGACAGTTAGATTAGTGGTAGTGGTGTGTTTTAATGGGTTCTGTTGGACCCACAGACAGTTAGATTAGTGATGTGTTTACAGGTGAGGACTGAGGAGCAACATGATGATTTTGAAGCATTTATTTTATCTAGTCTCACATAGCACGTGACGTCACATCTCTAGGGGGGTATGTAACTCATGATATCTGGTGACGTCACATCTCTAGGGGGTATGTAACTCATGATATCTGGTGACGTCACATCTCTAGGGGGGTATGTAACTCATGATATCTGGTGACTTCACATCTCTAGGGGGGAATGTAACTCATGATACCTGGTGACTTCACATCTCTAGGGGGGAATGTAACTCATGATATCTGGTGACTTCACATCTCTAGGGGGGAATGTAACTCATGATATCTGGTGACTTCACATCTCTAGGGGGGAATGTAACTCATGATACCTGGTGACTTCATCTCTAGGGGGGAATGTAACTCATGATACCTGGTGACTTCATCTCTAGGGGGGAATGTAACTCATGATATCTGGTGACTTCACATCTCTAGGGGGGAATGTAACTCATGATACCTGGTGACGTCATCTCTAGGGGGGTATGTAACTCATGATACCTGGTGACTTCATCTCTAGGCGGGAATGTAACTCATGATACCTGGTGACTTCACATCTATAAGCAATGTCCACCTGAGGGATCCTGAGTGTCGCAGACCAGGGTTCGATCCCGGGCTGTATCGCAACCGGCCGTGAGGGCGGTGCACAATTGGCCTAGCGCTGTCCGGATTAGGGGAGGGTCTGGGGTAGGGGAGGGTTTGGCTGGTGTAGCGGAGGGTCTGAGGTATGGGAGGGTTTGGCTGGTGTAGGAGAGGTTCTGGGGTAGGGGATGTTCCGGGGTAGGGGATGTTCCGGGGTAGGGGATGTTCCGGGGTAGGGGAGGTTCTGGGTTAGTGGAGGTTCTGGCTGGTGTATGCCGCCATTTTAAACAATATATTTTTCTTATTGTTCTCATCTTATTGACTTGCCTAGTTAAATAAAGGTTGAATAATACATTTAAAGAACTGTAACATCAGTATTGACTTTATGGAAGTTGACATGGTGGGTTATGTCACATTTAGGTAATGCATCCTACATAGGGAGCTGTCCAATCACCCTTTATACTCTTGTTGTATTGCTTATGAAGACTGTATGCGTAGTGGTGAGAGCGTTGGACTAGTAACCAGAAGGTTGCAAGTTCAAACCCCCTAGCTGACAAGGTACAAATCTGTGGTTCTGCCCCTGAACAGGCAGTTAACCCACTGTTCCTAGGCCGTCATTGAAAATAAGGATTTGTTCTTAACTGACTTGCCTGGTTAAATAAAGGTTTAATAAAAAAATGTAATGTATGCTTTATAAAGCCTTAATAAGTTGTATTTAGTTGAATCAGTCTATCCTTCTGCTTTACCAACACCAGAGACCATGGTGGAGAGAGTTGGACCAAGCCTGGACCTGAGAAAACCAGAGACCATGGTGGAGAGAGTTGGACCAAGTCTGGACCTGAGGACACCAGAGACCATGGTGGAGAGTGTTGGATCAAGCCTGGACCTGAGAACACCAGAGACCATGGTGGAGAGAGTTGGACCAAGTCTGGACCTGAGGACACCAGAGACCATGGTGGAGAGAGTTGGACCAAGCCTGGACCTGAGAACACCAGAGACCATGGTGGAGAGAGTTGGACCAAGCCTGGACCTGAGAACACCAGAGACCATCGTGGAGAGAGTTGGACCAAGCCTGGACCTGAGAACACCAGAGACCATGGTGGAGAGTGTTGTATCAAGTCTGGACCTGAGAAATGTGAGTAAACTAATTTAATTGTTTTAAAATCCAAATACGATGAAAGCAATCATTACACTTGATTCCCAGGCAAGGAACACAATCATGATCTATTTGGTCAAAACAAACTTAAAGGTAGAGTCAGCGATATGACGTAGATGCACAAAGTAAACGGTATTGTGGGCCGATTTCCGCAAAACAACTAAGAGCGTTGTAACACGATGCTAAACTTCTTGGCTGACACTGTTAGAGAGTGAAGAGAACATCCTAGGATCTACCAGAAATCAGACCTCAACATCTACAAAACACGGACCAGAACGATGTTGTTTCCTGCTTCCACAAACATTAATTAATATAACTCTAATGTCAGATTATGGTATGCTAATGAGTGTACATTCTGAGACTGTTGCTCACTTATATTCATTTTAGTTACAAGTCTATTTAATAATTATTAATTCATTATTACTTGAGATTGTCCATTTTAAATAACTACTTTTGACTTCAGGGATTCCTCAGAGCTGTGAGACTTGTGACCATGTTGAGGTAAGTCATAATGTCAATTCTTACTTTTACATACCTGCAGGAGTCAGGCACAGTCTCAAAGCCAGGTGTGTAGTGACCAACCATTCATACTGGGATATAGACAGTCCTGTGTTCTGCTTTAGTAATATAAACACAGTCTCACATCCAGGTGTGTACTGACCAACAATTCATACTGGTATATAGACAGTCCTGTGTTCTGCTTTAGTAATATTAAAACAGTCTCACAGCCAGGTGTGTACTGACCAAGAATTCATACTGGTATATAGACAGTCCTGTGTTCTGCTTTAGTAATATAAACACAGTCTCAAAGCCAGGTGTGTACTGACCAACCATTCATGCTGGGATATAGACAGTTCTGTGTTCTGCTTGGAGGCATGCAGGATTTTAGCTGTTGTCATATTTTGTCATTAGACAGTTTAATTGATAAATCACCATCATTCCATGTAACATTGAGTAAATACATTAGTTATAGATTAGTTACTTTGGTTAATGGGCCAGTTTCCCAGACACAGATTAAGTCTAGTCCTGGACCTTTAAGAACTTTCTATTGAAACTTCCATTGAGCATGCTTTTTAGTTCAGCACTAGACTCAATCTGTGTCCAAGAAACAGGCCCCATATGTATTACTGACATGCTTGTCCTTGTTCAGGACTCCACACACTGGCTTGAGATTGAACCCTTGACTTCCACTGTCCAGGGAGTGACAATGTTCAGGTAAAATAACTACTTTTAACATTTCATTCCACCTGCTAGTGTATTTCCCCGTTACCTTTGGGAATAGTCTTCTAATCCAACCTCTCCATTTGACCATTGACCCTCTCTACCACATATTGTTGTTGGCATAAGGCACAGGACACCCAAAGGGAGTTATGAGTGCACAGTGTCTGGGCTCCGCTGGCTGTGTGAGAGAGATGTCATTCTGAAGTATCACTTCAGGAACTGGGAACCCTACAGTCAACTTCTGAAAGACATGCAATACACACAAGGTGGTCCATTGCTGGACATCACTATGGAGTTAGGTGAACTGGAGGAAGTTCATCTGCCACACTGTGTCTGTTTAGGTAAAACCATATAGAAATAGTTTTCAGAAAGACATTTCCATGTAACTGAGTTTCACTTCTTAAATTAATTAATGAACTATTCTGGGAGTTTGAGTTTACTGTGATCTGGTACTGCATATTCTTTGTGTTTTAGTTGGATGAATAACACAATATTTGTCGTTCTGTCTCCTTTTTATGGTGTTGTTCAGGGACCAACCCTTCCCTGAGGAATGAGATGAAGATTCTTCATGTAGAGGAACATGGAGTGTCTTTAGAGGAAGTGCATGAGGTCACCAGATTCCATGCTAAGATTCTCCATCCCAAGTTCTCACCTATCTCCCTGATACTGAGATTACTGTCTTGGAACGTAGATGTCCACTGTGAGCTGATGCTCTATCTGACAGTGATAAAGGAAAAACTAATTCAACGCCTATACCTGTTCCCCAGTGACCCCGGCCAAATACAGGTGAGGTACCATTATTATAGAGATGACCTTAAACTGCACCACTGGTTCGTTATGTTGACACTCATTAAATGAAGATAAGTGTGTTGCTAGTTTTCTGAATAATGTTTGAATCAGACTATACATTGACTGGCTGGGCATTTCGTGCCTCGTTTCGCAGGCTGTGGAACAACAGGAAATAAAGTTTCAAGGGTCTAAAAGGATTCCCATCACAAGACCAGAGCGTTCCTTCAAACTGAATAGTTACTTCAGACTGAACATTCCCTGTTCAACCTCCATCACTCCACCGGTACAGTTTTAGTAGACTAAGAACATGAATCTGACATTTAAGTCACATATCTCTCTCTCTCTGTCTCTGTTCATGCTGGCAGTGTTTGGTGCATGCTGGGTATTGTATGAGCGAGTGTGAGTGTTGCCTGGAGTTAGATCGCCTGTGGTTACTTCTCTGGGTGGTTTCCTTTTTGCCACTGATTCAGGTTTTTTTCAGTGGTAGAATTAGATATATTGTATTTCTTGTTGAATTGTTTTGGTTGGGATGGCGACCCACATGGGGATGTCACTGGAAATGGGGATGGCAGTGGAGGAGATGCCCGGTACTAGTGATGTGGTACAGGAGGGGGTTCAGGTGGGGCTAGTCTCCCAGGTAGTGGAGGAGATGCCCGGTACTAGTGATGTGGTACAGGAGGGGGTTCAGGTGGGGCTAGTCTCCCAGGTAGTGGAGGAGATGCCCGGTACTAGTGTTGTGGTACAGGAGGGGGTTCAGGTGGGGCTAGTCTCCCAGGTAGTGGAGGAGATGCCCTGTACTAGTGATGTGGTACAGGAGGGGAGTGTTGAGAGGGATGTGGCAGAGGGGAGTCTGTGGTCTGTGGTGGGAGGGTGGGTTGAGCTGCCGCATCCCCATCCAAAGGGGCATCAGGCAGGGATGCCCAATTTCAGGACTGATATATTGTCTAAAGTTAAACTGTTACATTGGTGCCGTGACGCGGATCACTGGTTGCTGCGGAAAAGGAGGAGGTCAAAAGGGGGGTGAGTGTAACCGGTGTGAAATGGCTAGCTAGTTAGCGGTGGTGCGCGCTAATAGCATTTCAATCAGTGACGTCACTTGCTCTAAGACCTTGAAGTAGTGGTTCCCCTTGCTCTGCAAGGGCCACGGCTTTTGTGGGGCGATGGGTAACGATGCCAAGAGGGTGACTGTTGACGTGTGCAGAGCGTCCCTGGTTCGCGCCCAGGTTGGGGCGAGGGGATGGGCGTAAAGTCTAAACTGTTACACAAGGCCTGGTGGACATCTCTTCTTGGATCATGGCTTTCTGGCTTCATGCAGCCCAGAGACTGTTGTACTGTGACGGTTCTAGCTGGGTGGATACAGCCGACACATTGATGAGGAGAGCAGGCTGTTTGGCTTAGACAAGCACCTCATAGAGCTAGAGGGGGTGATTTGTCTGGTCTGACTCTATTCTATGAGTCTGTTATGCAGGCTTGGACAGTTTCCTCTTAAAGCTGGAGGGGGGTGATTTGTCTGGTCTGACTCTATTCTATGAGTCTATTATGCAGGCTTGGAGAGTTTCCTCTTAAAGCTGGAGGGGGGTGATTTGTCTGGTCTGACTCTATTCTATGAGCCTGTTATGCAGGCTTGGAGAGTTTCCTCTTAAAGCTGGAGGGGGGTGATTTGTCTGGTCTGACTCTATTCTATGAGCCTGTTATGCAGGCTTGGAGAGTTTCCTCTTAAAGCTGGAGGGGGGTGATTTGTCTGGTCTGACTCTATTCTATGAGTCTGTTATGCAGGCTTGGAGAGTTTCCTCTTAAAGCTGGAGGGGGGTGATTTGTCTGGTCTGACTCTATTCTATGAGCCTGTTATGCAGGCTTGGACAGTTTCCTCTTAAAGCTGGAGGGGGGTGATTTGTCTGGTCTGACTCTATTCTATGAGTCTGTTATGCAGGCTTGGACAGTTTCCTCTTAAAGCTGGAGGGGGGTGATTTGTCTGGTCTGACTCTATTCTATGAGTCTGTTATGCAGGCTTGGACAGTTTCCTCTTAAAGCTGGAGGGGGGTGATTTGTCTGGTCTGACTCTATTCTATGAGTCTGTTATACAGGCTTGGAGAGTTTTCACCATGTTGGGGATGGGTGTCCATTCTGTGCTGAGTCTGAAACTCTGACACATCTGTTCTTACAGTGTCCCAGGTTGGTCGAGATGATTGACCTGATCACTGGTTGGTTCTCAGCTCTGGGAGAGGTTTTCTCTTCCCAAATGTTTATATTTGGGACAAAGTACAGGTTTAGTAGAAGGGGTGTTGTTATCTTACTTAACTTTGTGTCAGGGGCAGCTAAATTATCAATTTGATAGACATGAAAGAACAGTATTCGGGAACAGGGGACTGTGGACGTGGTGGGAATGCTGGAGGGGATGTTGGCAGCCAGACTGAGGGTTGAGTTTGCCTGGACAGGGGTCTGTGGACAGGGGTCTGTGGACATGGTGGGAATGCTGGAGGGGATGTTGGCAGCCAGACTGAGGGTTGAGTTTGCCTGTTACAAAATGGTTAACATTGATCTGTTTGAGAATATGGGGTATTTAGAGGCTGTTGTTTTTAGTTACTGTGGCGGAAGATTTGGTGTTGTGTTTTTAATTAATGTTTAACCATGTTTTTGTTTAACCTCTCTCGCTCTCTCTCCCTCCCTCCCCCCAGAGGATTCATCTCATACATAGAGACACCACACCAAGCTTTTTCAAGGTGGATATGGAAATTACAGGGATTGAGATGGAGTTAATCGGTGATGATGAGAGGATAGTATGGAAAGAAACTCTACAAAAATGTAGGAGAATATGTCAATCATAACTTTTTCTGACCGATGCTATTTAGAGTGATATAACCAATTTATGTTTCTTTCAGATGAATACATCACTGAAACCCATTCAACTAGTAAGTAAACATGAGAGATACAAACCAATGACTTGAGGGTCAGTCAACATGGTTTACTGTAGGACCCGGACTAGTCCTGATTATAAAAGACTGTCTTCAAGAACAATGACATCTCTTCCAGGACTTGATGTAGATTAGCCTGGTTCTGAATGTCCCAATGACATCTCCTCCAGGACTTGATGTAGATTAGCCTGGTTCTGAATGTCCCAATGACATCTCCTCCAGGACGTGATGTAGATTAGCCTGGTTCTGAATGCCCCAATGACATCTCCTCCAGGACTTGATGTAGATTAGCCTGGTTCTGAATGCCCCAATGACATCTCCTCCAGGACTTGATGTAGATCAGCCTGGTTCTGAATGCCCCAATGACATCTCCTCCAGGACTTGATGTAGATTAGCCTGGTTCTGAATGCCCCAATGACATCTCCTCCAGGACTTGATGTAGATTAGCCTGGTTATGAATGCCCCAGTCTGTTTTTCTATGTCTGTGAAACCGTCCCTAAATGTGAATGTGTGATATGTTCAGGTCGTTATTGTAAAACAGAATGTTTTCTCAATACTTTTATTTTAGGAGTCTGCTTCTAAATGACTGAAATGTAAATGTACAAATGTAATTATTTTGTAACCTGACTCTCTCAGGTGCTGTGTTGGGGGCAGGAGGTCCGGCTGAGAGCAGTCTGACTGGTTCTGCAGTGCAGCAGCTGCGTTCTGTACGGACAGAGTTTGTGAAACGAGTATCAGGACCTGTCCTGGATGGTCTGCTGGACAGACTCCTGCAACACACAGTCATCAACCAGGAGGAAATGGAGTCAGTGAAGGTGATAGCTGAGAGGGCAGAGAAGGCACGTGACATCATCGACATGGTGTTGAGAAAAGGAACTGAGTCAAGTTACAGGATGATCAACTTATTTGGGGAACTGGACCCTTGTCTTTGTTCACAGCTTCAGATCAACAGTGTTGGGCTTCCAACCTAATGGTAGCATGGATAGTAACAGTGTTGGGGTACCAACCTAATGGTAGAATGGATAGTAACAGTGTTGGGGTACCAACCTAATGGTAGAATGGATAGTAACAGTGTTGGGGTACCAACCTAATGGTAGAATGGATAGTAACAGTGTTGGGGTACCAACCTAATGGTAGAATGGTTAGTAACAGTGTTGGGGTACCAACCTAATGGTAGAATGGACAGTAACAGTGTTGGGGTACCAACCTAATGGTAGAATGGATAGTAACAGTGTTGGGGTTCCAACCTAATGGTAGAATGGATAGTAACAGTGTTGGGGTACCAACATAATGGTAGAATGGGGACAGTAACAGTGTTGGGGTACCAACCTAATGGTAGAATGGATAGTAACAGTGTTGGGGTACCAACCTAATGGTAGAATGGATAGTAACAGTGTTGGGGTACCAACCTAATGGTAGAATGGATAGTAACAGTGTTGGGGTACCAACCTAATGGTAGAATGGATAGTAACAGTGTTGGGGTATCAACCTAATGGTAGAATGGATAGTAACAGTGTTGGGGTATCAACCTAATGGTAGAATGGGTAGTAACAGTGTTGGGGTACCAACCTAATGGACAGTAACAGTGTTGGGGTATCAACCTAATGGTAGAATGGGTAGTAACAGTGTTGGGGTACCAACCTAATGGACAGTAACAGTGTTGGGGTACCAACCTAATGGTAGAATGGACAGTAACAGTGTTGGGGTACCACCCTAATGGACAGTAACAGTGTTGGGGTACCAACCTAATGGTAGAATGGACAGTAACAGTGTTGGGGTTAAGTGTTGTAGTAACAGTGTTGATCCTGATCCTAGACCAATTAAATATAGTTTTTGGTTCCTAAAATGGTTCCATAGTGCTCTATTCACTATGTAGTGCACTAGTATCGACCAGGGCCCTATTCCCTATGTAGTGCACTACTTTAGACCAGGGCCCATAGGGCTCTATATAGGGAATAGGACTCTGGTCTAAAGTAGTGCACTATATAGGGAATAGGACTCTGGTCTAAAGTAGTGCACTACATAGGGAATAGGACTCTGGTCTAAAGTAGTGCACTATATAGGGAATAGGGCCCTGGTCTAAAGTAGTGCACTATATAGGGAATAGGGCTCTGGTCTAAAATAGTGCACTACATAGGGAATAGGGCCCTGGTCTATAGTAGTGCACTACATAGGGAATAGGGCCCTGGTCTAAAGTAGTACCACTACATAGGGAATAGGGCTCTGGTCTAAAGTAGTACCACTACATAGGGAATAGGGTCCCATTTAGGACTATCATTTAACTTGGTGAGTATTCCACCACACTTCTGTCTGTTCACCATTGGTTGGCTGGGAAGCCTGTAAACATTCATCTAATACACACACATTAAGAATGAGACACACACACACACACAGTAACGCAAAAACATCTACTGCCCCGTGTCCCTGAACAGGTAAATAATGTGCCAAACAAAAACCAGAACAGGTAACCAGAACAACAGGGTGAAGAAAAACAAAAAGCTCCGTTCCGTTCGTTCTGCTTCGCTGATCAGTCCTCCGTCTATCGCTAAGCAACGGTCACTAGGCTGACACTACAACCCAGAGCCATGGATACAGGAAACTGGCCCATGTCCAGCTGTAGCATACGGGTCCATACAAATAGGCTCTAATCTCAACTGGCACCCTCTTCCCTATGAAGTGCACTACTTTAGACCAGAGCTGTGAGGGAAGTAGTACATTATATAAGGAGAAGGGTGCCATTTGAGGGTGTGATCATAGACTACAGAGTTTGTGTGATTGTCTCTGGTTTAGAGGTGACAGTCTAGTGCGCAGAGATGAGTGGGAGAGGGGAGTCTAGAGCTGTTTTCGAATACCCATACTAACATACTGTATACTACATACTTAATGAGAAAATACTAAATACTATTAGTTAATTTTAGTATACTGTATACTACATACTTAATGAGGATATACTACATACTATTAGTTCATTTTAGTATACTGTATACTACATACTTAATGATTATATACTACATACTATTAGTTCATTTTAGTATACTGTAACCGACCAGCTCGTTGCCTTCTCTACCGGAAGTTGATGCTGTTGCTATGCAACCTCTTGCTAGCTAGTTAGCGTAACAAATTACTAGTTAGACATTGTTCGACTTTGGGTGTGTTATTAAATTAAATATGGAGTGCTGGACGCTCAGACAGAGGAGTAGGGTTGTTTTGAGCTTTCTGGTGCTGCTGGAAACAATTTAATTACGTTTTTTTCCCCCGATGTTTACTGACACTGGTCATATTCAACGGGTGTTGAGCGGCTCGTAAATTCATTATTCTGCGCTCTGGTCTCTCAGGCGAGATGCTCTGAAATCGGAGTAGAGACAGAGAGAATTTACGAAAACACAACGACTATACCATTTAGCTAAGCTAAGAATGACGGGAATAATCCAGTCAATAAACGTTGAGTAGTTAGTTGGCCTGTAGTTAATATACTGACACGTTTGATGTATAAGTAGCCAACTACTGTAGCGTTAGGTAGGTAGCTAACATACCGGTATATACAGCTGTAATGATATGATGTGTGGTTCGTAAGGACAGCGTAGCTAGCAAATTATCAGCCAACATAACGTGTAAGGTAATTTATTTGAAAAGTAATTACTTTCTTACATTGCTCAACATTTTCTTAACATTTGTCAAAATTTGTTAAAGCAATTAATTTGTATCCGCTGTCGTTGGACTTCAGCGACATACTTTCCACTATTTTCTTCAAATCTGAAAACTATGTGAAGCCCCGCCCACTTCATGAAGAATTGCATTATGGGCCCTCAAGTACGGAATTAGTGTGTTCTGCTTGTAAATTTAATATTTTGGCGAATACGTACGAGATCCGGGAACTTTTGGCAAACTAAACTATATCATACTATGACCAATAAGCATACTATATACTCAATTCACGTCACAAATAGTACGGTTAGTGTGGTTAGTATGAGTATTAGAAAACGAACTTCCATCTGAAATTACACCCTATTGGAGGAGATGAGGAGAGTCTAGGATTACCATCTGAAATGACACCCTATTGGAGGAGATGAGGGGAGTGGAGGATTACCATCTGAAATGACACCCTATTGGAGGAGATGAGGGGAGTCTAGGATTACCATCTGAAATGACACCCTATTGGAGGAGATGAGGGGAGTGGAGGATTACCATCTGAAATGACACCCTATTGGAGGAGATGAGGGGAGTGGAGGATTACCATCTGAAATGACACCCTATTGGAGGAGATGAGGGGAGTCTAGGATTACCATCTGAAATGACACCCTATTGGAGGAGATGAGGGGGTCGAGGACTACCATCTGAAATGACACCCTATTGGAGGAGATTGTAAACATGTATTGTATATATATTGTAAACATGTATTGTTATGTTATTGGAATGTACCTACTGTATTTGCATACTCACTGTGAATGTGTCTGGGAAACTGGCTCTAAGTATTTGGCATTCAACTTAAAACCACATAAATGTATTTGATGAATATATTGTACAGTGTTGGCCTGTTAGAGGTTCATGAGAGAGGCTGAATATCAACACAACCATCTCAGTCTATCAGCAGTTTTCTCAGTGAGAGCCTCACGTCTGGAACACATTGACCATTGACAGACATACGGAGCTGTGTAACCTGTCACCCCTTTACCAATGACTTGAGAGTGGTTGAAGGACAAATAAGGAGCTGTTAACCTGTCACCCCTTTACCAATGACTTGAGAGTGGTTGAAGGACAAATAAGGAGCTGTTAACCTGTCACTCCTTTCCCAATGACTTGAGAGTGTCTGAAGGACATATAAGGAGCTGTTAACCTGTCACTCCTTTACCAATGACTTGAGAGTGTCTGAAGGACATATAAGGAGCTGTGTGACCTGTCACTCCTTTACCAATGACTTGAGTGGTTGAAGGACATATAAGGAGCTGTGTGACCTGTCACTCCTTTACCAATGACTTGAGAGTGTCTGAATGACATATAAGGAGCTGTTCAACCTACGTTGATCTACCTGCCCAGGAACTACAGTTAAACTAGCTAGCTGGCTAAATCTGTCACATTTACAGAAATGATGACTGATGTGAAGTACCTCTGTCAAATACATTTTCAATAAATGACAGGAAAAGGAATGGAATGTATTTGTCTGTGCATGTCTATCTCTGAATGTGTGTTGGTCTCTGTGTGTGAATGTGTCTTTGATTAGTGTGATTAGTTCAATGTAACTTCACATTATAAATAGTATATTTTTAACTTCATATGCTATACATTATAATCAATATTTTTTCGGGGTTTGCAGAATCATTGTCTGTCATTGGTTACCCATCCTATCATGTTACCATAACAACACAGATATGACCGTCTTGCGTCCTTCTACCGAACCTGGTTGTTGTCACACTGCCCTCTGCTGGTAGCACTGCAAAACATCACTTAATCAAATCCTAATATAAAAAAATACAAAATGCACGTGTACCAGATAGAATATGAATTTATGGCCTGAATTCTGGCATTAAGTGTATGAAAACGTTACATGACATGAATGTGAATATATAATATAAACTGATACATGTTGAACCAGCCCACTGTGTTGAAATAGGAAGTACATTTATAAGGAAGTGAAGGAAGAAATGGACAATATCAGTAGAAGAAAAATGTTTCTAAGGTTTGTACTGTACCGTTCTTTTACAATTTTATGGAGAAAAGGGGTTCGGAGAAGTTAGGCCATCGCAGAGAGGGGTAAGACATCCACAAAATTGTTAAATTATTACAATACTAATTTCAACTTTCAATAATGATTATTTTAGGCTTCCTTTCATTGATGCTGATTCATATTGATCAGCCTAGTCAATATGAATCAATGTTATATTATAGGCTACAGGGCTATGAGGTAGGTAGGGTATGGGCGATTGACTGCACATGACCGTGATTATTGCCTTTGCGCTCTTTCACTTCACGTAAACTAGTTTCTTTGAAAAATAAAAGTAATTCTCGTCAATTCGGGCAAGTAAAAGTGACGTGCGGCAATGGGTATTGAAACTGAATGAAGGGCTTATGTGAAAAGTTTTTGCCGCGATCACAACAACTGGGAACAACTGGGAGCTCTGAAAAATACGATGTCAGCTCTCGAGAAAGAGGACGGTTCAAATCGATTTTTCCAGTCAGATTTAGTTTTTTACCGAGATCCCTGTGGTTTTGAATGCGACATTAAGTTGATAAACTCAGAAAGGTGGTGATCTGCTTTGCTCACTAGTTACCACATCCACAAAGTCAGAAGGTCCGCCTACCCGACCAATCAGATGAGGGAGTGTGATGACGCATTAGCTTACCCGACCAATCATATGGTTGCGGGAAACGCTGCAATCTCCAAATGGGTAAATCTCGAGTTCAAGTTTTGAGGACCAAATAACGAAACACATTCAGGAACAAGAACTGGCAACGTCACTAAAATTCATAACATCAGGAAAATACAAAAGTTTTGGCCAAAGAATTAAGTGGGCGTGTTTCTTTTTTTCGATAACTAGTATTTAAATGATTAGATCAACTGTTTGTTTTTTACGCAATACAAAGCCTTGACAAGAATGACGCGCTCGGCCCACTATTTATTGTTTCTGCAGTAAGGATTCACCCTCTTTAGAGAATTATTGTGTAACTTATCTGCAGGTAATCGTTGTTTTGAGCTCAAAAAGCACCTCGTAGCTGTATGTAAACCAGGGAGCGAAATGAACGGCTCTTTCACCGATGCAATTCGGTTACCGACGTTCACCAAAAAGATCCGTTCAAAAACAACCTGTCGTTATCGAAAGACCCATTACTAGTTGAAACAAGAAATATTTGTGTAAGGAAGTAGAGGAAGTAACGGACGTTATCGTCGAAGAAACATGTTTCAGAGGTTTGTAGCTTTCTTTTCTAATGTAATGTAGAAAAGTATTTTTGAGAAGTTAGTTCATCATAAAGAGAGAGATGATTTAGGGGTTAAGACATCCGCCAAGTTAATACAATATTGATTGAAACGTTCAAGAATGATTATTTTAGGCTTATTTACGTTGGTATTGATTCATAGTGATTAGCCTAATCAATAAGATCCAATGTGATGTGAGAAAGGCTACAGGGCTATGAGGTATGGTATTATTGTTATCGGTGATTGACAGCACATTAAGGTGATTATTATCTGAGGAAACTGGCTCACTTTCGCTTCCTGAAAGAAGACATCGGAATTATGTATAGCTGTCAATAAGTAAAATAGTCTGTCTCGTCAAGTAAATGTGACGTTCAACAATGTGCGTAGGAACTATTTAAATGTAGGGCTAAATCACATGTCAACTTTAAAGCTTTCTGGTGACAGATGAGGAAGGCAGTGGTCTGTTTGAGGAACTGCAGATGCGCTCGATATAACGTCACCGGCTCATCTATGCGCGTTTTGATCCACGGGTTGAATCGTCAGCACGCCTTTTCTCAGAATGAAATTCCCGGTGCGCCGGGCGAGATAAACTGATCGCACCTCAAGTGAACTCAAGCAGAACATGAGTCTCTTCACTAAACCAGGGATGTGCAACTGGCGGCCCGCAACCAATAATAATAAAAACATTGTTTTGGAACTCAGTCTGGATCTCAACATCCTGTTGACCGTTAGAATAATAGAAAACACAGTGCAGTTTGTAAATGTGGTTGAGCATCAGCAGTCAGTCTATTAGCCCATGTTAGCTACATGTTTTTAGATTGGTAAATTAGTCTAGCGGCTAAACTTGTGGTAAGCATGGTTGAATTACCAACCGCGGTGGGTCCCATTGATCATCAGTTATCATATTAAAAACTGTTAACATTTGCCTCCACCTCATGGCAACATGTCCCCATGGCAACATGAGTAGAATTATCTGTAAAACTGAAAATGTTTTCTCCTGCCCCATGGGGGTGTATGGATGTGGGTATGCAGACCCACGAGACACTGAGGCCCCTCATGATGACTGACATTTTTTTGTGGCCCCCACCTTATCAATGTTCTCCATCCCTGCACTAAATGATAAGGAGAGGGAACTACCTGAATTTGTCCAATAGAAACTCTCGTTATTGAAACATTTTGCTCTCCTACCACGTTAATTATCCTAACCTACCACGTTAATAATCCTAACCTGCCACATTAGTCATCCTAACCTGCCACGTTAATTATCCTTAATCTGAGGTAATGGTTAGGCACAAGGTTAGCAGTGTGGTTAAGGTTAGGTTTAAAACCTGTTTGGGATAGGGGGCAGCATTTTCATGTTTGGATGAAAAGCATGCACAGAGTAAACATCCTGCTACTCAGGCCCAGAAGCTAATATATGCATATTATTAGTTGTATTGGATAGAAAACACTCTGAAGTTTCTAAAACTGTTTGAATGATGTCTGTGAGTATAACAGAACTCATATGGCAGGCGAAAACCTGAGAAAAATCCAACCAGGAAGTTGGAAATCTGAGGTTGGTAGTTTTTCAACTCATTGCCTATCGAAAATACATGTTATATGTTATTGTTATTATAAATACAATATAATATGGTCATAATAGTTTGTAGGCCATAATAGTTTTTAGGACAAACCGTTCAGACGCCACATAAGATTTTGTGAGAAAAACGATTTTCGGGATGTCTCGTGGTCTGACAAACACCGTTGAAGCTCTGCCATCTTCAACCGCAGATGCGGAAGGGCGATATCGACGGATTCATAGACGAAGCTATGGATGCAAGGACTGACCAGACATTATATCAACATTAAATTACAGTTTTAACCATGTTTTAAGGCTACGGTGATTGTTTACAAACATTGGGGTAAAACAAGCTTATATTTTGGGTTCTGATGCAGTACGACAGTTGAACTGAACTCATGAGGCATTTATAAGTTCTATTCTTCAAGAATGGATCAGTATTGTCACGAACCGGCTCAAAGCCCGTAACAAAAGGGAGACAACGTGGAGATAAGGAGTAAGAAAACATATATTTATTAAATAAAGTAAACGAAGTACAATATACAATGGTGTGTGTAATCAGTCATGTAAGTCAGTGTTTTGCATGAATGTGATAATGCAGGGTGTTGAAAGGTGCCAAAGCAAACAACCAAAAACCACCAAGATACACAACAAAATCCAAAAGGTGTCTGCATGGAGTCTCCTCCAAGAATGGGGAAGTGGTGTATTTGTCCTTGGACACACTGGACCCAGGTGTTTCACATGTAGCTGATGATCCTCCAAACTCCGCCCACCGGCATCCTAATAAGGAAAAGAGAACAAAGAGAGAATACGGCAGACAGAGTGGGAGGGTCGTCACAGTATACAGTATATCATTAATTCATAAGTCCAAAAATGGATGTAGCAACTAAGGATTCTAGCTTTAAAGACCCAAAGCAGGCATGTTTATATCAATATCAAATCATTTCTGGTAAACAATTAATGAAGTACTTTGCTGTAATGGATTTCCCCCCAAAAATGGTCTGTTATGGAATCAGGGGATCCAACCAGGTAGACTAGCTGTTGTTATGTAGTCAGGGGATCCAACCAGGTAGACTAGCTGTTGTTATGGAGTCAGGGGATCCAACCAGGTAGACTAGCTGTTGT
Organism: Oncorhynchus mykiss; assembly: GCF_057628025.1. Taxonomy (NCBI): domain Eukaryota; kingdom Metazoa; phylum Chordata; class Actinopteri; order Salmoniformes; family Salmonidae; genus Oncorhynchus; species Oncorhynchus mykiss. The sequence continues at coordinate 2,198,455 of NC_143040.1, forward strand.
TATGGAGTCAGGGGATCCAACCAGGTAGACTAGCTGTTGTTATGGAGTCATGGGATCCAACCAGGTAGACTAGCTGTTGTTATGGAGTCAGGGGATCCAACCAGGTAGACTAGCTGTTGTTGTGGAATCAGCAAATGGGGATCCAACCAGGTAGACTAGCTGTTGTTATTGAGTCAGGGGATCCAACCAGGTAGACTAGCTGTTGTTATTGAGTCAGGGGATCCAACCAGGTAGACTAGCTGTTGTTATGGAGTCAGGGGATCCAATCAGGTAGACTAGCTGTTGTTATGGAGTTAGGGGATCCAACCAGATAGACTAGCTGTTGTTATGTAGTCAGGGGATCCAACCAGGTAGACTAGCTGTTGTTATGGAGTCAGGGGATCCAACCAGGTAGACTAGCTGTTGTTATGGAGTCAGGGGATCCAACCAGGTAGACTAGCTGTTGTTATGGAGTCAGGGGATCCAACCAGGTAGACTAGCTGTTGTTATGGAGTCAGGGGATCCAACCAGGTAGACTAGCTGTTGCTATGAAGTCAGGGAATCCAACCAGGTCGACTAACTGTTGTTATGGAGTCAGCTAATGGGGATCCAACCAGGTAGACTAGCTGTTGTTATGGAGTCAGGGGATCCAACCAGGTAGACTAGCTGTTGTTATGGAGTCAGGGGATCCAATCAGGTAGACTAGCTGTTGTTGTGGAATCAGCAAATGGGGATCCAAGTCAAATCAAATGAATATTGGACTGTGTATCTTTAATAACATATTGGACTGTGTATCTTTAATAACATATTGGACTGTGTATCTTTAATAACATAGTGGACTGTGTATCTTTAATAACATAGTGAACTGTGAGTAATATGAGTCTCTCTGGGGAGAGAGAGGAGGAGACCACGGCCTCTAAAATGAGTCTCTCTGGGGAGAGAGAGGAGGGGACCACTGACTCTAAAATGACTCAAGACACCAGTTCTAAGTGGTAAGAGATTAAATGTAAAATACACATTTCTCTTAAAGATATAAAACTAAAGGGAAAAGTGTTCCCAAATTATATCAAATGTAGGTCTACAGTCGTGGCCAAAAGTTTTGAGAATGACAAATATTAGTTTTCACAAAGTCTGCTGCCTCAGTGTCTTTAGATATTTTTGTCAGATGTTACTATGGAATACTGAAGTATAATTACAAGCATTTCATAAGTGTCAAAGGCTTTTATTGACAATTACATGAAGTTGATGCAAAGAGTCAATATTTGCAGTGTTGACCCTTCTTTTTCAAGACCTCTGCATTCCACCCTGGCATGCTGTCAATTAACTTCTGGGCCACATCCTGACTGATGGCAGCCCATTCTTGCATAATCAATGCTTGGAGTTTGTCAGAATTTGTGGGGTTTTGTTTGTCCACCCACCTGTTGAGGATTGACCAGAAGTTCTCAATGGGATTAAGGTCTGGGGAGTTTCCTGGCCATGGACCCAAAATATTGATCTGTTTTTTCTTCCCCGAGCCACTTCGTTATCACTTTTGCCTTATGGTAAGGTGCTCCATCATGCTGGAAAAGGCATGGTTCGTCACCAAACTGTTTCTGGATGGTTGGGAGAAGTTGCTCTCAGAGAATGTGTTGGTACCATTCTTTATTCATGGCTGTGTTCTTAGGCAAAATTGTGAATGAGCCCATTCCCTTGGCTGAGAAGCAACCCCACACATGAATGGTCTCAGGATGCTTTACTGTTGGCATGACACAGAACTGATGGTAGCGCTCACCTTGTCTTCTCCGGACAAGCTTTTTTCTGGATGCCCCAAACAATCGGAAAGGGGATTCATCAGAGAAAATGACTTTACCCCAGCCCTCAGCAGTCCAATCCCTGTACCTGTTGCAGAATATCAGTCTGTCCCTGACTTTTTTCCTGGAGAGAAGTGGCTTCTTTGCTGCCCTTCTTGACACCAGGCCATCCTCCAAAAGTCTTCACCTCACTGTGCGTGCAGATGCACTCACACCTGCCTGCTGCCATTCCTGAGCAAACTCTGTACTGGTGGTGCCCCGATTCTACAGCTGAATCAACTTTAGGAGACGGTCCTGGCGCTTGCTGGACTTTGGGAGCCCTGAAGCCTTCTTCACAACAATTGAACCGCTCTCCTTGAAGCTCTTGATTATCCGATAAATGGTTGATTTAGGTGCGATCTTACTGGCAGCAATATCCTTGCCCGTGAATCCCTTTTTTTGTGCAAAGCAATGATGACAGCACGTGTTTCCTTGCAGGTAACCATGGTTGACAGAGGAAGAACAATGATTCCAAGCACAACCCTCATTTTGAAGCTTCCAGTCTGTTATTCAAACTCAATCAGCATGACAGTGTGATCTACAGCCTTATCCTCATCAACACTCGCACCTGTGTTAAGAAGAGAATCACTGACATGATGTCAGCTGGTCCTTTTGCGGCAGGGCTGAAATGCAGTGGAAATGTTTTTTGGGGGATTCAGTTCATTTGCATGGCAAAGAGGGGCTTTGAAAATCATCTGATCACTCTTCATAACATTCTGTGGTATATGCAAATTGCCAACATACAAACTGAGGCAGCAGACTTTGTGAAAATTAATATTAATTCTCAAAACTTTTGGCCATGACTGTACATCATTCATTTAAAAGGCCAAAAATTGATTTACCAATTGCAGACTGTAGCTTTATAAGAAACATCAGGCCTTCTAGAAGTTCCGCTATACAGTTGTTAAAATGAAGTAGATGAGGTGTGATTTTAATGTGATTTTGATTTTGATGTGATTTTGATGAGGTGTTCTCTCTCCCTGTTTTGTTCAGTGTCCAGAAGCCCAGAGCAGAGTCCCCTACAACCAGCCTGCTATCAATGAAGAGTGATCAGCCACCTGCTTTCAGCCAGGAACCATTACCAGATGACAATAAGGAAGTGGAGAGTTTGGACAGTGAGGATGTATTAAAGATCACACACAACCTTCTGGACAGAAGAAGTAAGACTGTGTTTCATACAATATCACAAAGAACGGTACAAAGGCCCTTATAAAACACACACACAAACTTATGAGTCCCAACTCTCATTGTTTTCCTACAGGTCAAACTCTGCTGACAGTCCAACAAGACATTAAGGCTAAACTGAAACACAAGTATCAACACATTGGAATTGGACACCATGGAAATCAAAGTTTGTTCAAGGACATCTACACAGAGCTCTACATCACAGAGGGTGGAAGTGGAGGGCTCAATAATGAACATGAGGTTAGACAGATTGAGATGGCATCCAAGAAACTAACCACACAAGAGACACCAATCAAATGCAACGACATCTTCAAGCCTTTACCTGGACAAGACAAACCAATCAGAATTGTGCTGACCAAAGGAATCGCTGGCATTGGAAAAACAGTCTCTGTGCAGAAGGTCATCCTTGACTGGGCAGAAGGAAAAGCAAATCAAGACATTCATTTCATGTTTCCTCTTCCTTTTTGTGATCTGAACCTGAAAAAGGACCAATACAGTCTGATGCAACTTCTTTCCCACTACTTGTCAGAGCTGAAAGAGATTGACAGCATTGAAGATGGTGAAACCAAAACTGTTTTCATTTTTGATGGTCTGGATGAGTGTCGACTTCCTCTAGACTTCAAAAACAATGAGAAATGCTGTGATGTCACGGAGCCAACCTCAGTGGACGTGCTGCTGACAAATCTCATCAAGGGGAATCTGCTTCCCTCTGCTCTCCTCTGGATAACCTCACGGCCTGCAGCAGCCAATCAGATCCCTCCTGAGTGTGTTGACCAGATGACAGAGGTACGAGGGTTCAATGATCCACAGAAGGAGGAGTATTTCAGGAAGAAAATCACAGATCAGAATCTGGCCAATGAAATCATCAAACACATGAAGACATCAAGGAGCCTCCACATCATGTGCCACATGCCAGTCTTCTGTTGGATATCAGCCACTGTCCTTGAGATGATGCTGAAAGAGGCAGAGAAGGATGAAGTCCCCAAAACTCTGACCCAGATGTACTCACACTTCATGATCCAAATAATTTTGAAGAACAGGAAGTACAACAAAGCCACAGAGACAAACCCAAAGGAACTGTCTCAATCAGACAAAGAGATGATCCTGAAACTGGCAAAGCTGGCTTTCCAACAGCTGCAGAAGGGCAACCTGATCTTCTATGAGGAGGACCTGAGAGAGTGTGGCCTTGATGTCACAGAGGCATCAGAGTACTCAGCATTGTGTACAGAGATCTTTAAAGAGGAATCTGGGCTGTACCAAGACAAGGTCTACAGCTTTGTGCATCTGAGCATTCAGGAGTTTCTAGCAGCAGTGCATGCTTTAGAATCATGTCTCGGCAAGAAGGAAAATGTTTTCTCCCCCAAAGCAGTCACTAAGGGTCAAGATTATTATGAAAACAGCCGATTCAAATTCTGGTCATGCAAGTTGAAGCCTGACAAGTTGACGTCAATCGATGATAATGATTCCGGTGATTGCGATGAAGACAAAAAGGATGACAATGATGAAGAGGAGTCAATCCAGTTGTTTGACTTACACAGGAGAGCAGTGGACCAGGCCTTGAAGAGTGAGATTGGAGACCTGGACCTGTTCCTCTGCTTCCTTCTGGGTCTCTCACTGGCGTCCAATCAGAATCTGTTACGAGGCCTTCTGACACAGACAGGATGTACCACACAGACCAATGAGGAAACAGTTGAGAGAACAGTCAAGTACCTTACAGACAACATCAAAAGGGAATCCTCAACAGAAAGGATCATCAACTTGTTCCACTGTCTGAATGAACTTGATGCCAATTCTCTAGTTGGAGACATGCAGACCTCCCTGCGATCAGGAACTCTTTCAGAAACAGAGCTAGAACCTGACCAATGTTCAGCCCTGGCCTTCCTGTTACTGATGTCAGAGGAGGTGCTGGAGGAGTTTGACCTGAAAACATACAACACATCAGAGAAAGGTTATCAGAGGTTGCTGCCGGTAGTGAGAACCTGTAAGAGAGCACTGTAAGTTCTGTTATTGAGTTGATGTATACAGTATCATTATAATGAAGGATTTGTATATCTAACAGATTATCTCCTCTCTCCAGACTGGAAAGCTGTAAACTCACATATAAATCCTGTGAGACTCTGACCTCAGCTCTGCAGACACCAAACTCCCCCCTGAGAGAACTGGACCTCAGCTACAATGACCTGGGAGACAGAGGAGTGGAGCTGCTCTGTGTTGGACTAACCAGTCCACTCTGCAACATACAGACACTAGTGTGAGTTAAATAACTTGACAATGAGTTATTATGTGTGTTTGAACATTTGTTAATCCTGTGCTCTTCTGCCCTCTAGTCTAGGTCAGTGTGGTCTGACAGAGGGTACCTGTTCTGATCTGGCCTCAGTCCTGAGTTCACCCAGCTCACAACTGAAACAACTGGAGCTGAGAGACAATGACCTGCAGGACTCAGGAGTTACACTGCTGTCTGCTGGACTGGTGGATCCAGACTGTAAACTACACACACTGGGGTAAGTACAGCTGTTTCAGTCAGGTTGGTACTGAGCTGAGTTACACTGCTGTCTGCTGGACTGGAGGATCCAGACTGTAAACTACACACACTGGGGTAAGTACAGCTGTTTCAGTCAGGTTGGTACTGAGCTGAGTTACACTGCTGTCTGCTGAACTGGAGGATCCAGACTGTAAACTACACACACTGGGGTGAGTACAGCTGTTTCAGTCAGGTCGGTAATGAGCTTATTAAAACAAATTATCAGAAAATCTTATTTTTTATCACATTGTTTGTGTCATGGACAAATGTATTGGTGTCCTACAAGATGATTGACACCAGTACATCAACCTAGACAGCTGTTGTGTGTCTCTCTGTAGGCTGTCTGGCTGTCTGGTCACAGAGGAGGGCTGTGCTGCTCTGTCTTCAGCTCTGAGGTCAAACCCCTCCCACCTGAAAGAGCTGGACCTGAGCTACAATCACCCAGGAGTCTCTGCAGGGGGACTGCTTTCAGCTGCTCTGGTGGATCCCACATATAAACTGACGAAGCTGAAGTAAGTCAGAATAGATGTCCTAATAGTGTGAGCAGCGGTTGTGTCATATGTAGTGTAGTAGGGTCAGTAACATGAGGACATGATGGTAGAATTAAGGGGAACTTTACTCAGCAGGCTGAGCACTCCAACACAGCATACATCATCACCACATGAATACTCTTCTTCTGCATCTCTGATATCCTGTTGGAATTGTACTCTGTTCTGTATGTAGTAGGTAGGATAGAATACCTGTATGTCTCTAGTAATGAATTGTACTCTATTCTGTATGCAGTAGGTAGGATAGAATACCTGTATGTCTCTGTTCTGTATGCAGTAGGTAGGATAGAATACCTGTATGTCTCTAGTAATGAATTGTACTCTGTTCTGTATGCAGTAGGTAGGATAGAATACCTGTATGTCTCTAGTAATGAATTGTACTCCGTTCTGTATGCAGTAGGTAGGATAGAATACCTGTATGTCTCTAGTAATGAATTGTACTCCGTTCTGTATGAAGTACAGTGCCTTGCGAAAGTATTCGGCCCCCTTGAACTTTGCGACCTTTTGCCACATTTCAGGCTTCAAACATAAAGATATAAAACTGTATTTTTTTGTGAAGAATCAACAACAAGTGGGACACAATCATGAAGTGGAACGACATTTATTGGATATTTCAAACTTTTTTAACAAATCAAAAACTGAAAAATTGGGCGTACAAAATTATTCAGCCCCTTTACTTTCAGTGCAGCAAACTCTCTCCAGAAGTTCAGTGAGGATCTCTGAATGATCCAATGTTGACCTAAATGACTAATGATGATTAATACAATCCACCTCTGTGTAATCAAGTCTCCGTATAAATGCACCTGCACTGTGATAGTCTCAGAGGTCCGTTAAAAGCGCAGAGAGCATCATGAAGAACAAGGAACACACCAGGCAGGTCCGAGATACTGTTGTGAAGAAGTTTAAAGCCGGATTTGGATACAAAAAAATTTCCCAAGCTTTAAACATCCCAAGGAGCACTGTGCAAGCAATAATATTGAAATGGAAGGAGTATCAGACCACTGCAAATCTACCAAGACCTGGCCGTCCCTCTAAACTTTCAGCTCATACAAGGAGAAGACTGATCAGAGATGCAGCCAAGAGGCCCATGATCACTCTGGATGAACTGCAGAGATCTACAGCTGAGGTGGGAGACTCTGTCCATAGGACAACAATCAGTCGTATATTGCACAAATCTGGCCTTTATGGAAGAGTGGCAAGAAGAAAGCCATTTCTTAAAGATATCCATAAAAGTGTTGTTTAAAGTTTGCCACAAGCCACCTGGGAGACACACCAAACATGTGGAAGAAGGTGCTCTGGTCAGATGAAACCAAAATTGAACTTTTTGGCAACAATGCAAAACGTTATGTTTGGCGTAAAAGCAACACAGCTCATCACCCTGAACACACCATCCCCACTGTCAAACATGGTGGTGGCAGCATCATGGTTTGGGCCTGCTTTTCTTCAGCAGGGACAGGGAAGATGGTTAAAATTCATGGGAAGATGGATGGAGCCAAATACAGGACCATTCTGGAAGAAAACCTGATGGAGTCTGCAAAAGACCTGAGACAGGGACGGAGATTTGTCTTCCAACAAGACAATGATCCAAAACATAAAGCAAAATCTACAATGGAATGGTTCAAAAATAAACATATCCAGGTGTTAGAATGGCCAAGTCAAAGTCCAGACCTGAATCCAATCGAGAATCTGTGGAAAGAACTGAAAACTGCTGTTCACAAATGCTCTCCATCCAACCTCACTGAGCTCGAGCTGTTTTGCAAGGAGGAATGGGAAAACATTTCAGTCTCTCGATGTGCAAAACTGATAGAGACAATACCCCAAGCGACTTACAGCTGTAATCGCAGCAAAAGGTGGCGCTACAAAGTATTAACTTAAGGGGGCTGAATAATTTTGCACGCCCAATTTTTCAGTTTTTGATTTGTTAAAAAAGTTTGAAATATCCAATAAATGTCGTTCCACTTCATGATTGTGTCCCACTTGTTGTTGATTCTTCACAAAAAAATACAGTTTTATATCTTTATGTTTGAAGCCTGAAATGTGGCAAAAGGTCACAAAGTTCAAGGGGGCCGAATACTTTCGCAAGGCACTGTAGGTAGGATAGAATACCTGTATGTCTCTAGTAATGAATTGTACTCTGTTCTGTATGCAGTAGGTAGGATAGAATACCTGTATGTCTCTAGTACTGAATTGTACTCCATTCTGTATGCAGTAGGTAGGATAGAATACCTGTATGTTTCCGTTCTGTATGCATTGGGTAGGATAGAATACCTGTATGTCTCTAGTAATGAATTGTACTCCGTTCTGTATGCAGTAGGTAGGATACTAATGAACTGGGATAGTGCACCAGAACACAGCAATATGGTTTAAATGTTGACTGCTTTATTAGGGTTTTGTCAGTCAATAACCTGTTTCTCCTACAGTGTGGATCATGGTGGAGAGTGCAGGCTGAAATCAGGGCTGAGGAAATGTAAGTCTCTTCAATCCTAATTAACTGCATATTCAGAACTATAGTAACATAGTAACTAATCAATACTTGTTCTGTACCTACAAAACAACATTTTATGTGAAGATGTGGTTTGATTAAACTCTCCTTTCATCTACAGATGCCTGTCATCTCACCCTGGACCCAGATACAGCACACCCAAACCTGAGACTGTCTGAGGGGAACAGGAAGGTGACACGGGTGTTGAAGGAGCAGCATTATGAAGACCATCCAGACAGATTTGATTGTCATTGCCAAGTTGTCTGCAGTGAAGTAATTTCTGGAGGTCGTTATTACTGGGAGGTGGAGAGGTATGGTGACATGGCTGACATTGGTGTGGTGTACAAAGGAATGAAGAGGAAGGGACGGGAGGATGACAGTTGGATTGGACTCAATAGGAAGTCCTGGTGTTTATACTGCTATGATAGTGCTTATGAATTCATCCATGCTGGAGTCAGCAGATCCATCTCTGGTCGTTATTCTCACAGAGTTGGAGTATATCTGGACTGGCCAGCTGGTACTTTGTCCTTCTATAGTGTGTCCTCCTCTGGTACACTGACACACCTTCACACAGAACACACCACATTCACTGAACCCCTCTATCCTGGATTTGGGGTTTACTCCTCCTCCTCAGTGACCCTGTGTCAGATAGATGACCAACACATTCAGAGGTGAGTCATAGCAATGTTTCATCATTTGTTTTCCCCTGGAATAATTTCTACAGTTAGATTAGTAGTAGTGGTGTTTTTTAATGTGTTCTCTTGGACCAACAGACAGTTAGATGTGGCACAAGCTCAGTGTTTTATGAGGGGGACGTATGTGTGTGGAGGTTGATACCTGGTGACTTCACATCTCTAGGGGGGTGTGTAACTCATGATACCTGGTGACTTCACATCTCTAGGGGGGTATGTAACTCATGATACCTGGTGACTTCACATCTCTAGGGGGGAATGTAACTCATGATACCTGGTGACTTCATCTCTAGGGGGTTATGTAACTCATGATACCTGGTGACTTCATCTCTAGGGGGGAATGTAACTCATGATACCTGGTGACTTCATCTCTAGGGGGGAATGTAACTCATGATACCTGGTGACTTCACATCTATAAGCAATGTCCACCTGAGGGATCCTGAGTGTCGCAGACCAGGGTTCGATCCCGGGCTGTATCGCAACCGGCCGTGAGGGCGGCGCACAATTGGCCTAGCGTTGTCCGGGTTAGGGGAGGGTCTGGGGTAGGGGAGGGTTTGGCTGGGGTAGGGGAGGGTCTGAGGTATGGGAGGGTTTGGCTGGTGTAGGGGAGGTTCTGGGGTAGGGGAGGATCTGGCTGGGGTAGGGAAGGTTCTGGGGTAGGGGAGGGTCTGGCTGGGGTAGGGGAGGCTCTGGGGTAGAGGAGGGTCTGGGGTAGGGGAGGGTCTGGCTGGTGTAGGGGAGGCTCTGGCTGGGGTTGGGGAGGTTCTGGGGTAGGGGAGGTTCTGGGGTAGGGGAGGTTCTGGGGTAGGGGAGGGTCTGGCTGGGATAGGGGAGGCTCTGGGGTAGGGGAGGGTCTGGGGTAGGGGATGCTCTGGCTGGGGTAGGGGAGGGTCTGGGGTAGGGGAGGTTCTGGGGTAGGGGAGGTTCTGGGGCAGGGGAGGTTCTGGGGTAGGGGAGGGTCTGGGGTAGGGGGGGGTCTGGGGTATGGTAGGGTCTCAAGGGGAGGGTCTGGGGTAGGGGAGGGTCTGGGGTAAGGTTGGTTCTGGGTTAGGGGAGGTTCTGGCTGTAGGCCGCCATTTTAAATAAGATATTTTTCTTATTGTTCTTATCTTATTGACTTGCCTAGTTAAATAATAAAATAATAATATAACTAAATATAATATATTTAGTTGAATCAGTCTATCCTTCTGCTTTACCAACACCAGAGACCATGGTGGATAGAGTTGGACCAAGCCTGGACCTGAGAACACCAGAGACCATGGTGGAGAGAGTTGGATCAAGCCTGGACCTGAGAACACCAGAGACCATGGTGGAGAGTGTTGTATCAAGTCTGGACCTGAGAACACCAGAGACCATGGTGGAGAGAGTTGGACCAAGCCTGGACCTGAGAACACCAGAGACCATGGTGGAGAGTGTTGTATCAAGCCTGGACCTGAGAACACCAGAGACCATGGTGGAGAGAGTTGGACCAAGCCTGGACCTGAGGACACCAGAGACCATGGTGGAGAGAGTTGGATCAAGTCTGGACCTGAGAACACCAGAGACCATGGTGGAGAGAGTTGGATCAAGTCTGGACCTGAGAACACCAGAGACCATGGTGGAGAGAGTTGGACCAAGCCTGGACCTGAGGACACCAGAGACCATGGTGGAGAGAGTTGGACCAAGCCTGGACCTGAGGACACCAGAGACCATGGTGGAGAGAGTTGGATCAAGTCTGGACCTGAGGACACCAGAGACCATGGTGGAGAGAGTTGTACCAAGCCTGGACCTGAGAACACCAGAGACCATGGTGGAGAGAGTTGTATCAAGCCTGGACCTGAGGACACCAGAGACCATGGTGGAGAGAGTTGGACCAAGCCTGGACCTGAGGACACCAGAGACCATGGTGGAGAGAGTTGGACCAAGCCTGGACCTGAGGACACCAGAGACCATGGTGGAGAGTGTTGTATCAAGTCTGGACCTGAGAACACCAGAGACCATGGTGGAGAGAGTTGGACCAAGCCTGGACCTGAGAACACCAGAGACCATGGTGGAGAGAGTTGTATCAAGCCTGGACCTGAGGACACCAGAGACCATGGTGGAGAGAGTTGGAACAAGTCTGGACCTGAGAACACCAGAGACCATGGTGGAGAGAGTTGGACCAAGCCTGGACCTGAGAACACCAGAGACCATGGTGGAGAGAGTTGGAACAAGTCTGGACCTGAGAACACCAGAGACCATGGTGGAGAGAGTTGGACCAAGCCTGGACCTGAGGACACCAGAGACCATGGTGGAGAGAGTTGGACCAAGCCTGGACCTGAGAACACCAGAGACCATGGTGGAGAGAGTTGGACCAAGCCTGGACATGAGAACACCAGAGACCACCGTGGAGAGAGTTGGACCAAGCCTGGACCTGAGAACACCAGAGACCATGGTGGAGAGAGTTGGACCAAGCCTGGACCTGAGGACACCAGAGGCCATGGTGGAGAGAGTTGTATCAAGCCTGGACCCGAGGACACCAGAGACCATGGTGGAGAGAGTTGGACCAAGCCTGGACCTGAGAACACCAGAGACCATCGTGGAGAGAGTTGGACCAAGCCTGGACCTGAGAACACCAGAGACCATCGTGGAGAGAGTTGGACCAAGCCTGGACCTGAGAACACCAGAGACCATCGTGGAGAGAGTTGGACCAAGCCTGGACCTGAGAACACCAGAGACCATGGTGCAGAGTTTTGGATCAAACCTGAACCTGAGGACACAAGAGACCATGGTGGAGAGAGTTGTATCAAGCCTGGACCCGAGGACACCAGAGACCATGGTGGAGAGTGTTGTATCAAGCCTGGACCTGAGAACACCAGAGACCATGGTGGAGAGTGTTGTATCAAGTCTGGACCTGATAAATGTGAGTAAACTAATTTAATTGTTTTAAAATCCAAATACGATGAAAGCAATCACTACAGTTGATTCCCAGGCAAGGAACACAATCATGGTTTATTTGGTCAAAACAAACTTAAAGGTATTGTCAGCGATATGACGTAGATGCACAAAGTAAACGGTATTGTGGGCCGATTTCCGCAACAACTAAGAGCGTTGTAACACGATGCTAAACTTCTTGGCTGACACTCTGTTAGAGAGTGAAGAGAACATCCTAGGATCTAGCAGAAATCAGACCCCAACATCTACAAAACACGGACCAGAACGATGTTGTTTCCTGCTTCCACAAACATTAATTAATATAACACTTATGTCAGATTATGGTATGCTAATGAGTGTACATTCTGAGACTGTTGCTTAGTTTTATTCATTTTATTACAAGTCTATTTAATAATTATTAATTCATTATTACATGAGATTGTCCATTTTAAATAACTACTTTTGACTTCAGGGATTCCTCAGACCTGTAAGACTTGTGAACATGTTGAGGTAAGTCATAATGTCAATTCTTACTTTTACATATCTGCAGGAGTCAGGCACAGTCTCAAAACCAGGTGTGTACTGACCAACCATTCATACTGGGATATAGACAGTCCTGTGTTCTGCTTTAGTAATATAAACACAGTCTCACAGCCAGGTGTGTACTGACCAATCATTCATACTGGTATATAGACAGTCCTGTGTTCTGCTTTAGTAATATTAACACAGTCTCAAAGCCAGGTGTGTACTGACCAACCATTCATGCTGGGATATAGACAGTCCTGTGTTCTGCTTGGAGGCATGCAGGATTTTAGCTGTTGTCATATTTTGTCATTAGACAGTTCAATTGATAAATCACCAGCATTCCATGTAACATTGATTAAATACATTAGTTATAGTGTCACGTATTATCAAGGTGGGTGGAATCAGGCGCAGAGAGCAGGTTTCAGTGATTCAACAGTTTATTCTCCGGCGCACAAAAAACACGGTCAACCCAACACACAGGGTGAATAATCCAAACACAGGATCAAAATAGACCGGAGAGTAAAACACAAGTACTACACCAAATGACATGAATACAAAACAATCCCGCACAAAACAAGGGCGGGACAACCTACTACATATAAGGACGTTAATTAAACTAAAATACACACAGGTGAAACTAATAAGACAAAACCAACAGACAAACGAAAAAGGGATCGGTTAGTGGCTAGTAGGACGGTGACGACGACCGCCGAGCACCGCCCGAACAGGCAGGAGAGCCAACTTCGCCGGAAGTCATGACAGTAGCCCCCCCCCCCCCCCGACGCGCCGCCACCGCAGCGCGCCGCCACCGTCCTCGAGGACGACCCGGAGGACGAGGTGCTGGGCAATCCGGGTGGAGGCGGTGGAAATCTCTCAGGAGAGAAGGGTCCAAAATGTCCCCCATCGGAACCCAGCATCTCTCCTCTGGACCGTACCCCTCCCAGTCCACGAGGTACTGTAGGACCCCACCCGGCGTCTCGAATCCAGAATGCCCCGAACTGTGTACGCCGGGGACCCCTCGATGTCCAGAGGGGCGGATACTGTAATACCTAGGAAGTTGTAACCTGTAACACACCTCGTTTATTCTCCTCAGGACTTTGAACGGCCCCACACACTGCGGCCCCAGCTTCCGACAGGGCAGGCGGAGGGGCAGGTTTCGGGTCGAGAGCCAGACCCTGTCCCCCGGTGCAAACACGGGGGCCTCACTGCGGTGCTGGTCAGCGCTCCTCTTCTGCCGTTCTCCCGCTAACCGTAGTGAGTCCTGAACGGCTTTCCAGGTGTCCTTGGAGCGCTGTACCCATTCCTCCACCGCAGGAGCCTCGGTCTGGCTCTGATGCCATGGGGCCAGGACCGGGTGGTAACCTAACACACACTCGAAAGGGGACAAGTTAGTTGAGGAGTGGCGTAGGGAGTTCTGAGCTTGTTCAGCCCAGGGAACATACCTTGCCCACTCACCAGGCCGGTCCCGGCAATAGGACCGCAGAAACCTGCCCACATCCTGGTTTACGCGCTCCACCTGCCCATTACTCTCGGGGTGAAAACCTGAGGTTAAGCTGACCGAGACCCCCAGTCTCTCCATAAACGCCCTCCATACTCTGGACGTAAATTGGGGACCCCGATCAGAAACGATGTCCTCAGGCACCCCATAGTGCCGGAAGACACGGGTAAATAAGGTCTCCGCAGTCTGCAGGGCCGTAGGGAGACCGGGCAACGGGATGAGACGACAGGACTTAGAAAACCGATCCACAACGACCAGGATCGTAGTACTTCCCTGGGACGGGGGAAGGTCGGTAAGAAAGTCCACCGATAAGTGTGTCCACGACCGTTGTGGAACGGGGAGAGGTTGTAATTTCCCTCTAGGCAGATGCCGAGGAGTCTTGCTCTGAGCACACACTGAGCAGGAGGAGACATAAAATCTCACGTCTTTAGCCAGCGTGGGCCACCAGTATCTCCCTCTCAGACTCCGCACTGTCCTCTCGATGCCAGGATGACCCGAGGAGGGGAGAGTATGAGCCCACCGGATCAGCTTGTCCCGGACCCCCCTCGGCACGTACTGAGTCCCCACTGGACAGTTAGGGGGGGCCGGCTCTGACCGTGAGGCCTCCTCTATCTCCGCGTCCACCTCCCATACCACCGGTGCCACGAGACATGACGGTGAAATGATGGGAGTTGGCTCAACGGACCGCTCCTCGGTATCATAGAGGCGGGACAGCGCGTCGGCTTTGGTGTTTTGGGAGCCTGGCCGGTATGAGAGGGTAAACCGGAACCTGGTAAAAAACATGGCCCATCTAGCCTGATGTGGATTTAGTCTCGTCGCTGCCCGGATATACTCGAGATTACGATGGTCAGTCCAGATGAGAAAAGGGTGTTTAGCCCCCTCAAGCCAATGTCTCCACACCTTCAGAGCCTTGACTACAGCTAACAACTCCCGGTCCCCCACATCATAGTTTTGCTCCGCTGGGCTGAGCTTGCTCGAAAAGAAAGCACACGGGCGAAGCTTGGGTGGCACGCCCGAGCGTTGGGACAGCACGGCTCCGACCCCAGCCTCAGACGCATCCACCTCCACTATGACGACCGCCGAGCACCGCCCGAACAGGCAGGGGAGCAGACTTCGGCGGAAGTCGTGACATATAGATTAGATGAGTTACTTTCGTTAATGGGCCAGTTTCCCAGACACAGATTAAGTCTAGTCCTGGACCTTAAAGAACTTTCTATTGAAACTTCCATTGGGCATGCTTTTTAGTCCAGCACTAGACTCAATCTGTGAGGCAGGAAACAGGCCCCATATGTATTACTGACATGCTTGTCCTTGTTCAGGACTCCACACACTGGCTTGAGATTGAACCCTTGACTTCCACTGTCCAGGGAGTGACAATGTTCAGGTAAAATAACTACTTTTAACATTTCATTCCACTTGCTAGTGTATTTCCCCATTACCTTTGGGAATAGTCTTCTAATCCAACCTCTCCGTTTGATGATTGACCCTCTCTACCACATCTTGTTGTTGCCATAAGGCACAGGACACCCAAAGGGAGTTATGAGTGCACAGTGTCTGGGCTCCGCTGGCTGTGTGAGAGAGATGTCATTCTGAAGTATCACTTCAGGAACTGGGAACCCTACAGTCAACTTCTGAAAGACATGCAGTACACACAAGGTGGTCCATTGCTGGACATCACTATGGAGTTAGGTGAACTGGAGGAAGTTCATCTGCCACACTGTGTCTGTTTAGGTAAAACCATATAGAAATAGTTTTCAGAAAGACATTTCCATGTAACTGAGTTTCACTTCCTAAATTAATGAATGAACTATTCTGGGAGTTTGAGTTTACTGTGATCTGGTACTGCATATTCTTTGTGTTTTAGTTGGATGAATAATACAATATTTGTCTTTCTGTCTCCTTTGTATTGTGTTGTTCAGGGACCAACCCTTCCCTGAGGAATGAGATGAAGATTCTTCATGTAGAGGAACATGGAGTGTCTTTAGAGGAAGTGCATGAGGTCACCAGATTCCATGCTAAGATTCTCCATCCAAAGTTCTCAGCTATCTCTGTTATACTGAGATTACTGTCTTGGAACGTAGATGTCCACTGTGAGCTGATGCTCTATCTGACAGTGATAAAGGAAAAACTAATTCAACGCCTATACCTGTTTCCCAGTAACCCCGGCCAGATACAGGTGAGGTACCATTATTATAGAGATGACCTTAAACTGTACCACTGGTTAGTTATGTTGACACTCATTAAATGAAGATAAGTGTGTTGCTAGTTTTCTGAATAATGTTTGAATTAGACTATACATTGACTGGCTGTGTATTCCGTGCCTCGTTTCGCAGGCTGTGGAACAACAGGAAATAAAGTTTCAAGGGTCTAAAAGGATTCCCATCACAAGACCAGAGCGGTCCTTCAAACTGAATAGTTACTTCAGACTGAACATTCCCTGTTCAACCTCCATCACTCCACCGGTACAGTTTTAGTAGACTAAGAACATGAATCTGACATTTAAGTCACATATATCTCTCTCTCTCTGTCTCTGTTCATGCTGGCAGTGTTTGGTGCATGCTGGGTATTGTATGAGCGAGTGTGAGTGTTGCCTGGAGTTAGATCGCCTGTGGTTACTTTTCTGGGTGGTTTCCTTTTTGCCACTGATTCAGGTTTTTTTCAGTGGTAGAATTAGATATATTGTATTTCTTGTTGAATTGTTTTGGTTGGGATGGCGACCCACATGGGGATGTCACTGGAAATGGGGATGGCAGTGGAGGAGATGCCCGGTACTAGTGATGTGGTACAGGAGGGGGTTCAGGTGGGGCTAGTCTCCCAGGTAGTGGAGGAGATGCCCGGTACTAGTGATGTGGTACAGGAGGGGGTTCAGGTGGGGCTAGTCTCCCAGGTAGTGGAGGAGATGCCCGGTACTAGTGATGTGATACAGGAGGGGGTTCAGGTGGGGCTAGTCTCCCAGGTAGTGGAGGAGATGCCCGGTACTAGTGATGTGGTACAGGAGGGGGTTCAGGTGGGGCTAGTCTCCCAGGTAGTGGAGAAGATGGTACTAGTGATGTGGTACAGGAGGGGGTTCAGGTGGAGCTAGTCTCCCAGGTAGTGGAGGAGATGCCCGGTACTAGTGATGTGGTACAGGAGGGGGTTCAGGTGGAGCTAGTCTCCCAGGTAGTGGAGGAGATGCCCGGTACTAGTGATGTGGTACAGGAGGGGGTTCAGGTGGGGCTAGTCTCCCAGGTAGTGGAGGAGATGCCCGGTACTAGTGATGTGATACAGGAGGGGGTTCAGGTGGGGCTAGTCTCCCAGGTAGTGGAGGAGATGCCCGGTACTAGTGATGTGGTACAGGAGGGGGTTCAGGTGGGGCTAGTCTCCCAGGTAGTGGAGAAGATGGTACTAGTGATGTGGTACAGGAGGGGGTTCAGGTGGAGCTAGTCTCCCAGGTAGTGGAGGAGATGCCCGGTACTAGTGATGTGGTACAGGAGGGGGTTCAGGTGGAGCTAGTCTCCCAGGTAGTGGAGGAGATGCCCGGTACTAGTGATGTGGTACAGGAGGGGGTTCAGGTGGAGCTAGTCTCCCAGGTAGTGGAGGAGATGCCCGGTACTAGTGATGTGGTACAGGAGGGGGTTCAGGTGGAGCTAGTCTCCCAGGTAGTGGAGATGCCCAGTACGGGTGATGTGGTACAGGAGGGGAGTGTTGAGAGGGATGTGGCAGAGGGGAGTCATGTGTCTGTGACCTCAGTTGAGGAGGATCAGGATAAGGATATGAACATTTCTGATATGATAGCAGCTGGCGATGACTCAATGGACAATCTAGGTAAATGCGTTTCTGGACCAGACTTTGGGGAAATCTGTTAAATTGGCTTGGGTATTAGAGGTAATAAAACAGAAATGGCTTCATTTAGTTTTTCAACAGGAGATACATGATGAGGCCAATGAGGTGGACTTGGGAATATGGTGGGAGGGGCAGCTTTTACACATGTTCTGCTGTTTGGGGTTTTAGGCTGGGTTTCTGTTCAGCACTTTGGGATACCAGCTGATGTACGAAGGGCTTTATAAATACATTTGATTTGATATACTCAGTCATGGTACTACTTTCAGTGCTGGGACGGCAATTTTGTTTTCCTCAGGCTTAAGGGTGACTGGTATCTAGAGATTGTCAAGGGTTAGGTTTTAGTGGTCAATGTTTTTTTTGTAATGTTTCTGCTCCTGATGAGGGTACAGAGCCTATTGCTGTATTTGATCAGGTAATGGAAACCTTAAGACAGCGTGGCTTCGTGTCTGTCTGGTCTACTAACTGAGTTTGAGCCTTCTGATGTGTGGAGTGTAAAGAATGCAAAAGTTAGTCAGTAAACATGGTTAAAAATTAATGAAGGTGGTGTCGGTGCAGCAAGGTTAGACAGGTTGTATGTATCTGATCACTTCTGTAGTAGTTAATGAAGGTGGTCTCAGTGCAGCAAGGTTAGACAGGTTGTATGTATCTGATCACTACTGTAGTAGTTAATGAAGGTGGTCTCAGTGCAGCAAGGTTAGACAGGTTGTATGTATCTGATCACTACTGTAGTAGTTAATGAAGGTGGTGTCGGTGCAGCAAGGTTAGACAGGTTGTATGTATCTGAGCTCTACTGTAGTAGTTAATGAAGGTGGTGTCGGTGCAGCAAGGTTAGACAGGTTGTATGTATCTGAGCTCTACTGTAGTAGTTAATGAAGGTGGTGTCGGTGCAGCAAGGTTAGACAGGTTGTATGTATCTGAGCTCTACTGTAGTAGTTAATGAAGGTGGTGTCGGTGCAGCAAGGTTAGACAGGTTGTATGTATCTGATCACTACTGTAGTATTTAATGAAGGTGGTGTCGGTGCAGCAAGGTTAGACAGGTTGTATGTATCTGAGCTCTACTGTAGTAGTTAATGAAGGTGGTGTCGGTGCAGCAAGGTTAGACAGGTTGTATGTATCTGAGCTCTACTGTAGTATTTAATGAAGGTGGTGTTGGTGTAGCAAGGTTAGACAGGTTGTATGTATCTGAGCTCTACTGTAGTATTTAATGAAGGTGGTGTCGGTGCAGCAAGGTTAGACAGGTTGTATGTATCTGAGCTCTACTGTAGTAGTTAATGAAGGTGGTGTCGCTGCAGCAAGGTTAGACAGGTTGTATGTATCTGAGCTCTACTGTAGTAGTTAATGAAGGTGGTGTCAGGTTGTATGTATCTGAGCTCTACTGTAGTAGTTAATGAAGGTGGTGTCAGGTTGTATGTATCTGAGCTCTACTGTAGTATTTAATGAAGGTGGTGTTGGTGCAGCAAGGTTAGACAGGTTGTATGTATCTGAGCTCTACTGTAGTATTTAAGGAAGGTGGTGTCGGTGCAGCAAGGTTAGACAGGTTGTATTATCTGAGCTCTACTGTAGTAGTTAATGAAGGTGGTCTCAGTGCAGCAATGTTAGACAGGTTGTATGTATCTGAGCTCTACTGTAGTAGTTAATGAAGGTGGTGTCGGTGCAGCAAGGTTAGACAGGTTGTATGTATCTGAGCTCTACTGTAGTAGTTAATGAAGGTGGTGTTGGTGCAGCAAGGTTAGACAGGTTGTATGTATCTGAGCTCTACTGTAGTAGTTAATGAAGGTGGTGTCGGTGCAGCAAGGTTAGACAGGTTGTATGTATCTGATCACTACTGTAGTAGTTAATGAAGGTGGTGTCGGTGCAGCAAGGTTAGACAGGTTGTATGTATCTGAGTTCTACTGTAGTAGTTAATGAAGGTGGTGTCGGTGCAGCAAGGTTAAACAGGTTGTATTATCTGAGCTCTACTGTAGTATTTAATGAAGGTGGTGTCGGTGCAGCAAGGTTAGACAGGTTGTATTATCTGAGCTCTACTGTAGTAGTTAATGAAGGTGGTGTCGGTGCAGCAAGGTTAGACAGGTTGTATATATCTGAGCTCTACTGTAGTAGTTAATGAAGGTGGTGTCGGTGCAGCAAGGTCAGACAGGTTGTATGTATCTGATCACTACTGCAGTACGGTTGTAAGGTGACATTACTCCTGAGGGTTTTTCTGATCACCATATTGTTACTGTTGATATTCACTTGTCATGTCCATGAAGGTTCACCTTATTGGTATTTCAACATGAAGATATTACATGACGCAATGTTTTGGGAAAGGTTTTTGGTGTTTTGGGAAAAATTGAGGGTTATTAATTTGAATTTAGAATCTTTGAGACAATGGTGGGTGGTTGGGAAGGCCCAAATACGTGTGTCTTGTCAACAGTATACTGCTCCGTCTAGTATTGAGTTAAAGAGACTATCAGGGCCCTTAAACAGGACATCACATCTATTGAATTGAAGTTGCTCACTCAGATGGACCCCGGAGCCCCTGGCATCAATGTTTTACAATCTGAGTTCTATAAGCACTGGGGTGCTACCCCAGCTGTCTATTGGGGGGGATTTTTATGAAGTGGTGTGTGAATCTTGTCATGAGTATTCTCTTCCTGTATCCTGTCAACGTGTTGTGCTTTCATTGTTGCAAAAGGGGGGGATTTGGCCCTTTTAAAAAAAACTGCCAACTTGTTGCATTGCTGTGTGCAGAATTTTAAATGATATCTACGTGTCTCTCAAACAGGTATATAGAATGAAGAAGGCTTTTGATCGTGTGGACCACCATGTTTAAAACAATGAAAGCCTTTGGGTTTGGTGATGTTTTTTTTGTCTTGGATGAGTTTACTGTCTGCTGGGGCCTCGTGTATGGGGAGGGTGGGTTGAGCTGCCCCATCCCCATCCAAAGGGGCATCAGGCAGGGATGCCCAATTTCAGGACTGATATATTGTCTAAAGTTAAACTGTTACATTGGTGCCGTGACCCGGATCACTGGTTGCTGCGGAAAAGGAGGAGGTCAAAAGGGAGGTGAGTGTAACCGGTGTGAAATGGCTAGCTAGTTAGCGGTGGTGCGCGCTAATAGCATTTCAATCAGTGACGTCACTTGCTCTAAGACCTTGAAGTAGTGGTTCCCCTTGCTCTGCAAGGGCCACGGCTTATGTGGGGCGATGGGTAACGATGCCAAGAGGGTGACTGTTGACGTGTGCAGAGCGTCCCTGGTTCGCGCCCAGGTTGGGGCGAGGGGATGGGTGTAAAGTCTAAACTGTTACACAAGGCCTGGTGGACATCTCTTCTTGGATCATGGCTTTCTGGCTTCATGCAGCCCAGAGACTGTTGTACTGTGACGGTTCTAGCTGGGTGGATACAGCCGACACATTGATGAGGAGAGCAGGCTGTTTTGCTTAGACAAGCAACTTTTCCTCTTAAAGATGGAGGGGGGTGATTTGTCTGGCCTGACTCCATTCTATGAGTCTGTTATGCAGGCTTGGAGAGTTTCCTCTTAAAGCTGGAGGGGGGGGGGTGATTTGTCTGGTCTGACTCCATTCTATAAGTCTATTATACAGGCTTGGAGAGTTTTCACCATGTTGGGGAGGGGTGTCCATTCTGTGCTGAGTCTGAAACTCTGGCACATCTGTTCTTACAGTGTCCCAGGTTGGTCGAGATGATTGACCTGATCACTGGTTGGTTCTCAGCTCTGGGAGAGGTTTTTTCTTCCCAAATGTTTATATTTGGGACAAAGTACAGGTTTAGTAGAAGGGGTGTTGTTCTCTTACTTAACTTTGTGTCAGGGGCAGCTAAATTATCAATTTGATAGACATGAAAGAACAGTATTCGGGAACAGGGGACTGTGGACGTGGTGGGAATGCTGGAGGGGATGTTGGCAGCCAGACTGAGGGTTGAGTTTGCCTGGACAGGGGTCTGTGGACAGGGGTCTGTGGACGTGGTGGAAATGCTGGAGGGGATGTTGGCAGCCAGACTGAGGGTTGAGTTTGCCTGGACAGGGGTCTGTGGACAGGGGTCTGTGGACGTGGTGGGAATGCTGGAGGGGATGTTGGCAGCCAGACTGAGGGTTGAGTTTGCCTGGACAGGGGACTGTGGACGTGGTGGGAATGCTGGAAGGGATGTTGGCAGCCAGACTGAGGGTTGAGTTTGCCTGGACAGGGGACTGTGGACGTGGTGGGAATGCTGGAGGGGATGTTGGCAGCCAGACTGAGGGTTGAGTTTGCCTGGACAGGGGTCTGTGGACGTGGTGGGAATGCTGGAGGGGATGTTTGCAGCCAGACTGAGGGTTGAGTTTGCCTGGACAGGGGTCTGTGGACAGGGGTCTGTGGACGTGGTGGGAATGCTGGAGGGGATGTTGGCAGCCAGACTGAGGGTTGAGTTTGCCTGGACAGGGGTCTGTGGACGTGGTGGGAATGCTGGAGGGGATGTTTGCAGCCAGACTGAGGGTTGAGTTTGCCTGGACAGGGGTCTGTGGACAGGGGTCTGTGGACGTGGTGGGAATGCTGGAGGGGATGTTGGCAGCCAGACTGAGGGTTGAGTTTGCCTGTTACAAAATGGTTAACATTGATCTGTTTGAGAATATGGGGTATTTAGAGGCTGTTGTTTTTAGTTACTGTGGCGGAAGATTTGGTGTTGTGTTTTTAATTCATGTTTAACCATGTTTTTGTTTAACCTCTCTCGCTCTCTCTCCCTCCCTCCCCCCAGAGGATTCATCTCATACATAGAGACACCACACCAAGCTTTTTCAAGGTGGATATGGAAATTACAGGGATTGAGATGGAGTTAATCGGTGATGATGAGAGGATAGTATGGAAAGAAACTGTACAAAAATGTAGGAGAACATGTCAATCACAACTTTTTCTGACAGATACTATTTAGTGATATAACCAATGTATGTTTCTTTCAGATGAATTCATCACTGAAACCCATTCAACTAGTAAGTAAACATGAGAGATACAAACCAATGACTTGAGGGTCAGTCAACATGGTTTACTGTAGGACCCGGACTAGTCCTGATTATAAAAGACTGTCTTCAAGAACAATGACATCTCCTCCAGGACTTGATGTAGATTAGCCTGGTTCTGAATGCCCCAATAACATCTCCTCCAGGACTTGATGTAGATTAGCCTGGTTCTGAATGTCCCAATGACATCTCCTCCAGGACGTGATGTAGATTAGCCTGGTTCTGAATGCCCCAATGACATCTCCTCCAGGACTTGATGGAGATTAGCCTGGTTCTGAATGCCCCAATAACATCTCCTCCAGGACTTGATGTAGATTATCCTGGTTCTGAATGCCCCAATGACATCTCCTCCAGGACTTGATGTAGATCAGCCTGGTTCTGAATGCCCCAATGACATCTCCTCCAGGAGTTGATGTAGATTAGCCTGGTTCTGAATGCCCCAATGACATCTCCTCCAGGACTTGATGTAGATTAGCCTGGTTCTGAATGCCCCAATGACATCTCCTCCAGGACGTGATGTAGATTAGCCTGGTTCTGAATGCCCCAATGACATCTCCTCCAGGACGTGATGTAGATTAGCCTGGTTCTGAATGCCCCAATGACATCTCCTCCAGGACGTGATGTAGATTAGCCTGGTTCTGAATGCCCCAATGACATCTCCTCCAGGACTTGATGTAGATTAGCCTGGTTCTGAATGCCCCAATGACATCTCCTCCAGGACGTGATGTAGATTAGCCTGGTTCTGAATGCCCCAGTCTGTTTTTCTATGTCTGTGAAACCGTCCCTAAATGTGAATATGTGATATGTTCAGGTCGTTATTGTAAAACAGAATGTTTTCTCAATACTTTTATTTTAGGAGTCTGCTTCTAAATGACTGAAATGTAAATGTACAAATGTAATTATTTTGTAACCTGACTCTTTCAGGTGCTGAGTTGGGGTCAGGAGGTCCGGCTGAGAGCAGTCTGACTGGTTCTTCAGAGCAGCAGCTGCGTTCTGTACGGACAGAGTTTGTGAAACGAGTATCAGGACCTGTCCTGGATGGTCTGCTGGACAGACTCCTGCAACACACAGTCATCATCCAGGAGGAAATGGAGTCAGTGAAGGTGATAGCTGAGAGGGCAGAGAAGGCACGTGACATCATCGACATGGTGTTGAGAAAAGGAACTGAGTCGTGTTCCAGGATGATCAACCTTCTTGGGAAGCTGGACGCCTATCTTTGTTCACAGCTTCAGATCAACAGTGTTGGGGTACCAACATAATGGTAGAATGGGGACAGTAACAGTGTTGGGGTACCAACCCAATGGATAGTAACAGTGTTGGGGTACCAACCTAATGGTAGAATGGATAGTAACAGTGTTGGGGTACCAACCTAATGGTAGAATGGATAGTAACAGTGTTGGGGTACCAACCTAATGGTTGCATGGATAGTAACAGTTTTGGGGTACTAACCTAATGGTAGAATGGATAGTAACAATGCTGGGGTATCAACCTAATGGTATAATGGATAGTAACAGTGTTGGGGTACCAACCTAATGGACAGTAACAGTGTTGGGGTATCAACCTAATGGTAGAATGGACAGTAACAGTGTTGGGGTACCAACCTAATGGTACCCCAACTATGCCACTTTACTCATCTCATATGTATATACTGTACTCGATACCATCTACTGCATCTTGCCTATGCCGTTCTGTAACCATCACTCATTCATATATCTTTATGTACATATTCTTTATCCCTTTACACTTGTGTGTATAAGGAAATAGTTGTGGAATTGTTAGGTTAGGTTATTACTTGTTGGTTATTACTGCATTGTCGGAACTAGAAGCACAATCATTTCGCTACACTCGCATTAACAACATCTGCTAACCATGTGTATGTGACAAATACATTTGATTTGATTTGGAATGGACAGTAACAGTGTTAGGGTATCAACCTAATGGTAGAATGGATAGTAACAGTGTTGGGGTGCCAACCTAATGGTAGAATGGACAGTAACAGTGTTGGGGTATCAACCTAATGGTAGAATGGATAGTAACAGTGTTGGGGTATCAACCTACTGGTAGAATGGGTAGTAACAGTGTTGGGGTATCAACCTAATGGTAGAATGGATAGTAACAGTGTTGGGGTATCAACCTAATGGTAGAATGGATAGTAACAGTGTTGGGGTATCAACCTAATGGTAGAATGGATAGTAACACTGTTGGGGTATCAACCTAATGGTAGAATGGATAGTAACAGTGTTGGGGTATCAACCTAATGGTAGAATGGATAGTAACACTGTTGGGGTATCAACCTAATGGTAGAATGGATAGTAACAGTGTTGGGGTACCAACCTAATGGTAGAATGGGTAGTAACAGTGTTGGGGTACCATCCTAATGGTAGAATGGATAGTAACAGTGTTGGGGTACCAACCTAATGGTAGGTTGGATGGTAACAGTGTTGGGGTACCATCCTAATGGTAGAATGGGTAGTAACAGTGTTGATCCTGATCCTAGACCAATTAAATATAGTTTTTGGTTCCTAAAATGGTTCCATAGTGCTCTATTCTCTATGTAGTGCACTAGTATCGACCAGGGCCCTATTCCCTATGTAGTGCACTACTTTAGACCAGGGCCCATAGGGCTCTATATAGGGAATAGGACTCTGGTCTAAAGTAGTACACTATATAGGGAATAGGACTCTGGTCTATAGTAGTACCACTATATAGGGAATAGTGCCCTGGTCTAAAGTAGTGCACTACATAGGGAATAGGACTCTGGTCTAAAGTAGTGCACTATATAGGGAATATGGCCCTGGTCTAAAGTAGTGCACTATATAGGGAATAGGGCTCTGGTCTAAAGTAGTGAGCTACATAGGGAATAGGGCCCTGGTCTATAGTAGTGCACTACATAGGGAATAGGTCCCTGGTCTAAAGTAGTACCACTATATAGGGAATAGGGCGCTGGTCGATACTAGTGCACTACATAGGGAATAGGGCCCTGGTCGATACTAGTGCACTACATAGGGAATAGGGCCCTGGTCTAAAGTAGTGCACTACATAGGGAATAGGGCCCTGTCTATAGTAGTGCACTATATAGGGAATAGGGCCCTGGTCTAAAGTAGTACCACTATATAGGGAATAGGGCCCTGGTCTAAAGTAGTACCACTATATAGGGAATAGGGCCCTGGTCTAAAGTAGTGCACTATATAGGGAATAGGGCCCTGGTCTAAAGTAGTGCACTATATAGGGAATAGGGCCCTGGTCTAAAGTAGTGCACTATATAGGGAATAGGGCCCTGGTCTAAAGTAGTGCACTATATAGGGAATAGGGCCCTGGTCTAAAGTAGTGCACTATATAGGGAATAGGGCCCTGGTCTAAAGTAGTGCACTATATAGGGAATAGGGCTCTGGTCTAAAGTAGTACCACTATATAGGGAATAGGGCCCTGGTCTAAAGTAGTGCACTATATAGGGAATAGGGCCCTGGTCTAAAGTAGTGCACTATATAGGGAATAGGGCCCTGGTCTAAAGTAGTGCACTACATAGGGAATAGGGCCCTGGTCTAAAGTAGTGCACTATATAGGGAATAGGGCCCTGGTCTAAAGTAGTGCACTACATAGGGAATAGGGCCCTGGTCTAAAGTAGTGCACTGTATAGGGAATAGGGCCCTGGTCTAAAGCAGTACCACTATATAGGGAATAGGGCCCTGGTCTAAAGTAGTACCACTATATAGGGAATAGGGCCCTGGTCTAAGGTAGTACCACTATATATAGGGAATAGGGCCCTGGTCTAAAGTAGTGCACTATATAGGGAATAGGGCTCTGGTCTAAAGTAGTGCACTACATAGGGAATAGGGTACCATTTAGGACTCATTCTTTAACTTGGTGAGTATCCCACCACACTTCTGTCTATTCATTATTGGTTGGCTGGGAAGCCTGTAAACATTAATCTAATACACACACATTAAGAATGAGACACACACACACACACACAGTAACGCAAAAACATCTACTGCCCCGTGTCCCTGAACAGGTAAATAATGTGCCAAACAAAAACCAGAACAGGTAACCATAACAACAGGGTGAAGAAAAACAAACTGTTCCGGTCGTTCTGCTTCGCTGATCAGTCCTCCGTCTATCGCTAAGCAACGGTCACTAGGCTGACACTACAACCCAGAGCCATGGATACAGGAAACTGGCCCATGTCCAGCTTTAGCATACGGGTCCATACAAATAGGCTCTAATCTCAACTGGCACCCTGTTCCCTATGAAGTGCACTACTTTAGACCAGAGCTGTGAGGGAAGTAGTACATTATATAAGGAGGAGGGTGCCATTTGAGGGTATGATCATAGACTACAAAGTTTGTGTGATTGTCTCTGGTTTAGACGTGACAGTCTAGTGTGCAGAGATGAGTGGGAGAGGGGAGTCTAGAGCTGTTTTCGAATACCCATACTAACATACTGTATACTACATACTTAATGAGAAAATACTACATACTATTAGTTCATTTTAGTATACAGTATACTACATACTATTAGTTCATTTTAGTATACTGTATACTACACACTAATGAGTATATACTACATACTATTAGTTCATTTTAGTATACTGTATACTACATACTTAATGAGGATATACTACATACTATTAGTTCATTTTAGTATACTGTATACTACATACTTAATGATTATATACTACATACTATTAGTTCATTTTAGTATACTGTAACCGACCAGCTCGTTGCCTTCTCTACCGGAAGTTGATGCTGTTGCTATGCAACCTCTTGCTAGCTAGTTAGCGTAACAAATTACTAGTTACACATTGTTAGACTTTGGGTGTGTTATTAAATTAAATCTGGAGTGCTGGACGCTCAGACAGAGGAGTAGGGTTGTTTTGAGCTTTCTGGTGCTGCTGGAAACAATTTAATTACGTTTTTTCCCCCGATGTTTACTGACACTGGTCATATTCAACGGGTGTTGAGCGCCTCGTAAATTCATTATTCTGCGCTCTGGTCTCTCAGGCGAGATGCTCTGAAATCGGAGTAGAGACAGAGAGAATTTACGAAAACACAACGACTATACCATTTAGCTAAGCTAAGAATGACGGGAATAATCCAGTCAATAAACGTTGAGTAGTTAGTTGGCCTGTTGTTAATATACTGACACGTTTGATGTATAAGTAGCCAACTACTGTAGCGTCAGGTAGGTAGCTAACATACCGGTACATACAGCTGTAATGATATGATGTGTGGTTCGTAAGGACAGCGTAGCTAGCAAATTATCAGCCAACATAACGTGTAAGGTAACTTATTTGAAAAGTAATTACTTTCTTACATTGCTCAACATTTTCTGAACATTTGTCATAATTTGTTAAAGCAATGAATTTGTATCCGCTGTCGTTGGACTTCAGCAACATACTTTCCACTATTTTCTTCAAATCTGAAAACTATGTGAAGCCCCGCCCACTTCATGAAGAATTGCATTATGGGCCCAAAGTACGGAATTAGTGTGCTCTGCTTGTAAATTTAATATTTTGGCGAATACGTACGAGATCCGGGAACTTTTGGCAAACTAAACTATATCATACTATGACCAATAAGCATACTATCTACTCAAATCACGTTGCAAATAGTACGGTTAGTGTGGTTAGTATGAGTATTAGAAAACGAACTTCCATCTGAAATGACACCCTATTGGAGGAGATGAGGGGAGACTAAGATTACCATCTGAAATGACACCCTATTGGAGGAGATGAGGAGAGTCTAGGACTACCATCTGAAATGACACCTTATTGGAGGAGATGAGGGGAGACTAAGATTACCATCTGAAATGACACCCTATTGGAGGAGATGAGGAGAGTCTAGGATTACCATCTGAACTGACACCCTATTGGAGGAGATGAGGGGGTCGAGGACTACCATCTGAAATGACACCCTATTGGAGGAGATTGTAAACATGTATTGTATATATATTGTAAACATGTATTGTGATGTTATTGGAATGTACTTACTGTATTTGCATACTCACTGTGAATGTGTCTGGGAAACTGGCTCTGAGAATTTGGCATTCAACTTAAAACCACAGAAATGTATTTGATGAATATATTGTACAGTGTTGGCCTGTTAGAGGTTAATGAGAGAGGCTGAATATCAACACAACCATCTCAGTCTATCAGCAGTTTTCTCAGTGAGAGCCTCACGTCTGGAACACATTGACCATTGACAGACATACGGAGCTGTGTAACCTGTCACCCCTTTACCAATGACTTGAGAGTGGTTGAAGGACAAATAAGGAGCTGTTAACCTGTCACCCCTTTACCAATGACTTGAGAGTGGTTGAAGGACAAATAAGGAGCTGTTAACCTGTCACTCCTTTCCCAATGACTTGAGAGTGGTTGAAGGACAAATAAGGAGCTGTTAACCTGTCACTCCTTTCCCAATGACTTGAGAGTGTCTGAAGGACATATAAGGAGCTGTGTGACCTGTCACTCCTTTACCAATGACTTGAGTGGTTGAAGGACATATAAGGAGATGTGTGACCTGTCACTCCTTTACCAATGACTTGAGAGTGTCTGAAGGACATATAAGGAGCTGTGTGACCTGTCACTCCTTTACCAATGACTTGAGAGTGTCTGAAGGACATATAAGGAGCTGTGTGACCTGTCACTCCTTTACCAATGACTTGAGAGTGTCTGAAGGACATATAAGGAGCTGTGTGACCTGTCACTCCTTTACCAATGACTTGAGTGGTTGAAGGACATATAAGGAGATGTGTGACCTGTCACTCCTTTACCAATGACTTGAGAGTGTCTGAAGGACATATAAGGAGCTGTGTGACCTGTCACTCCTTTACCAATGACTTGAGAGTGTCTGAAGGACATATTAGGAGCTGTGTGACCTGTCACTCCTTTACCAATGACTTGAGAGTGTCTGAATGACATATAAGGAGCTGTTCAACCTACGTTGATCTACCTGCCCAGGAACTACAGTTAAACTAGCTAGCTGGCTAAATCTGTCACATTTACAGAAATGATGACTGATGTGAAGTACCTCTGTCAAATACATTTTCAATAAATGACAGGAAAAGGAATGGAATGTATTTGTCTGTGCATGTCTATCTCTGAATGTGTGTTGGTCTCTGTGTGTGAATGTGTCTTTGATTAGTGTGATTAGTTCAATGTAACTTCCCATTATAAATAGTGTATTTTTAACTTCATATGCTATACATTATAATCAATATTTTGGGGGAGTTTGCAGAATCATTGTCTATCATTGGTTACCCATCCTATCATGTTCCCTTAACAACACAGATATGACCGTCTAGCGTCCTTCTGCCGAACCTGGTTGTTGTCACACTGCCCTCTGCTGGTAGCACTGCAAAACATCACTCAAACAAATCCTGATATAAAATAATACAAAATGCACGTGTACCAGATAGAATATGAATTTATGGGCTGAATACTTGCATTAAGTGTATGAAAACGTTACATGACATAAATATGAATCTATAATATAATCGTATACATGTTGAACCAGCCCACTGTGTTGAAATAGGAAGTACATTTATAAGGAAGTGAAGGAAGAAACTGACAATATCGGTAGAAGAAAAATGTTTCTAAGGTTTGTACTGTACCGTTCTTTTACAATTTTATGGAGAAAAGAGGTTTGGAGGAGTTAGGCCATCGCACAGGTAAGACATCCACAGAATTGTTAAATTATTACAATACTGATTTCAACTTTCAATAATAATTATTTTAGGCTTCCTTACATTGATGCTGATTCATATTGATCAGCCTAGTCAATATGAATCAATGTTATATTATAGTCTACAGGGCCATGAGGTAGGTAGGGTATGGGAGATTGACTGCACATGATCGTGATTATTATCTTTGCGCTCTTTCACTTCCCGGAGGAAGACGTGTATCACGTAAACTAGTTTATTTGAAAAATAAAAGTAATTCTCGTCAATTCGGGCAAGTATAAGTGACGTGCGGCAATGGGTATTGAAACCAAATGAAGGGCTCATGTGAAAAGTTTTTGCCGCGATCACAACAACTGGGAGCTCTGAAAAATACGATGTCAGCTCTCGAGAAAGAGGACGGTTCAAATCGATTTTTCCCAGTCAGATTTCGTTTTTTACCGAGATCCCTGTGGTTTTGAATGCGACATTAAGTTGATAAACTCAGAAAGGTGGTGATCTGCTTTGCTCACTAGTTACCACATCCACAAAGTCAGAAGGTCCGCCTACCCGACCAATCAGATGAGGGAGGGTGATGACGCATTAGCTTACCCGACCAATCATATGGTTCCGGGAAACGCCGCAATCTCCAAATGGGTAAATCTCGAGTTCAAGTTTTGAGGACAAAATAACGAAACACATTCAGGAACAAGAACTGGCAACGTCACTAAAATTCATAACATCTGGAAAATACAAACGTTTTGGCCAAAGAATTAAGTGGGCGTTTTTCTTTTTTTCAATAACTAGTATTTAAATGATTAGATCAACTGTTTGTTTTTTACGCACTACAAAGCCTTGACAAGAATGACGCGCTCGGCCCACTATTTATTGTTTCTGCAGTAAGGATTCACCCTCTTTAGAGAATTATTGTGTAACTTATCTGCAGGTAATCGTTGTTTTGAGCTCAAAAAGCACTTCGTAGCTGTATGTAAACCAGGGAGCGAAATGAGCAGCTCTTCACCGATGCAATTCGGTTACCGACGTTCACCAAAAAGATCCGTTCAAAAACAACCTGTCGTTATCGAAAGACCCATCACTAGTTGAAACAATAAATATTTGTATAAGGAAGTAGAGGAAGTAACGGACGTTATCGTCGAAGAAACATGTTTCAGAGGTTTGTAGCTTTCTTTTCTAATGTAATGTAGAAAAGTATTTTTGAGAAGTTAGTTCATCATAAAGAGAGAGATGATTTAGGGTTTAGGACATCCGCCAAGTTAATACAATATTGATTGAAACGTTCAAGAATGATTATTTTAGGCTTATTTACGTTGGTATTGATTCATAGTGATTAGCCTAATCAATAAGATCCAATGTGATGTGAGAAAGGCTACAGGGCTATGAGGTATGGTATTATTGTTATCGGTGATTGACAGCACATTAAGGTGATTATTATCTGAGGAAACTGGCTCACTTTCACTTCCCGAAAGAAGACATCGGAATTATGTATAGCTGTCAATAAGTAAAATAGTCTGTCTCGTCAAGTAAATGTGACGTTCAACAATGTGCGTAGGAACTATTTAAATGTAGGGCTAAATCACATGTCAACTTTAAAGCTTTCTGGTGACAGATGAGGAAGGCAGTGGTCTGTTTGACGAACTGCAGATGCGCTCGATATAACGTCACCGGCTCATCTATGCGCGTTGTGAACCCCGGGTTGAATCGTCAGCACGCCTTTTCTCAGAATGAAATTCCCGGTGCGCCGGGCAAGATAAACTGATCGCACCTCAAGTGAACTCAAGCAGAACATGAGTCTCTTCACTAAACCAGGGATGTGCAACTGGCGGCCCGCAACCAATAATAATACAAACATTGTTTTGGAACTCAGTCTGGATCTCAACTTCCTGTTGACCGTTATAATAATAGAAAACACACAGTGCAGTGTGTAAATGTGGTTGAGCATCAGCAGTCAGTCTATTAGCCCATGTTAGCTACATGTTTTTTAGATTGGTAAATTAGTCTAGCGGCTAAACTTGTGGTAAGCATGGTTGAATTACCAACCGGGGTGGGTCCCATTGATCATCAGTTATCATATTAAAAACAGTTAACATTTGCCTCCACCTCATGGCAACATGTCCCCATGGCAACATGAGTAGAATTATCTGTAAAACTGAAAATGTTTTCTCCTGACCCATGGGGGTGTATGGATGTGGGTATGCAGACCCACGAGACACTGAGGCCCCTCATGATGACTGACATTTTTTTGTGGCCCCCACCTTATCTATGTTCTCCATCCCTGCACTAAATTATGAGGAGAGGGAACTACCTGAATTTGTCCAATAGAAACTCTCGTTGTTGAAACATTTTGCTCTCCTACCACGTTAATTATCCTAACCTGCCACGTTAATTATCCTAACCTACCACGTTAATAATCCTAACCTACCTCGTTAATAATCCTAACCTGCCACATTAGTCATCCTAACCTGCCACGTTAATTATCCTTAATCTGAGGTAATGGTTAGGCACAAGGTTAGCAGTGTGGTTAAGGTTAGGTTTAAAACCTGTTTGGGATAGGGGGCAGCATTTTCATGTTTGGATGAAAAGCGTGCCCAGAGTAAACATCCTGCTACTCAGGCCCAGAAGCTAATATATGCATATTATTAGTTGTATTGGATAGAAAACACTCTGAAGTTTCTAAAACTGTTTGAATGATGTCTGTGAGTATAACAGAACTCATATGGCAGGCGAAAACCTGAGAAAAATCCAACCAGGAAGTTGGAAATCTGAGGTTTGTAGTTTTTCAACTCATTGCCTATCGAATATACATGTTATATGTTATTGTTATTATAAATACAATATAATATGGTCATAATAGTTTGTAGGCCATAATAGTTTGTAGGCCATAATAGTTTGTAGGTCATAATAGTTTATAGGTCATAATAGTTTGTAGGCCATAATAGTTTGTAGGACAAACCATTCAGACGCTACATAAGATTTTGTGAGAAAAACGATTTTCGGGATGTCTCGTGGTCTGACAAACACCGTTGAAGCTCTGCCATCTTCAACCGCAGATGCGGAAGGGCGATATCGACGGATTCATAGACGAAGCTATGGATGCAAGGACTGACCAGACATTATATCAACATTAAATTACAGTTTTAACCATGTTTTAAGGCTACGGTGATTGTTTACAAACATTGGGGTAAAACAAGCTTATATTTTGGGTTCTGATGCAGTACGACAGTTGAACTGAACTCATGAGGCATTTATAAGTTCTATTCTTCAAGAATGGATCAGTATTGTCACGAACCGGCTCAAAGCCCGTAACAAAAGGGAGACAACGTGGAGATAAGGAGTAAGAAAACATATATTTATTAAATAAAGTAAACGAAGTACAATATACAATGGTAATGGTGTAATCAGTCATGTAAGTCAGTGTTTTGCATGAATGTGATAATGCAGGGTGTTGAAAGGTGCCAAAGCAAACAACCAAAAACCACCAAGATACACAACAAAATCCAAAAGGTGTCTGCATGGAGTCTCCTCCAAGAATGGGGAAGTGGTGTATTTGTCCTTGGACACACTGGACCCAGGTGTTTCACATGTAGCTGATGATCCTCCAAACTCCGCCCACCGGCATCCTAATAAGGAAAAGAGAACAAAGAGAGAATACGGCAGACAGAGTGGGAGGGTCGTCACAGTATACAGTATATCATTAATTCATAAGTCCAAAAATGGATGTAGCAACTAAGGATTCTAGCTTTAAAGACCCAAAGCAGGCATGTTTATATCAATATCAAATCAT
Organism: Oncorhynchus mykiss; assembly: GCF_057628025.1. Classification (NCBI taxonomy): domain Eukaryota; kingdom Metazoa; phylum Chordata; class Actinopteri; order Salmoniformes; family Salmonidae; genus Oncorhynchus; species Oncorhynchus mykiss. The sequence goes on from NC_143040.1 coordinate 2,232,870, forward strand.
TTCTGGTAAACAATTAATGAAGTACTTTGCTGTAATGGATTTCCCCCCAAAAATGGTCTGTTATGGAATCAGGGGATCCAACCAGGTAGACTAGCTGTTGTTATGTAGTCAGGGGATCCAACCAGGTAGACTAGCTGTTGTTATGGAGTCAGGGGATCCAACCAGGTAGACTAGCTGTTGTTATGGAGTCAGGGGATCCAACCAGGTAGACTAGCTGTTGTTATGGAGTCATGGGATCCAACCAGGTAGACTAGCTGTTGTTATGGAGTCAGGGGATCCAACCAGGTAGACTAGCTGTTGTTGTGGAATCAGCAAATGGGGATCCAACCAGGTAGACTAGCTGTTGTTATTGAGTCAGGGGATCCAACCAGGTAGACTAGCTGTTGTTATTGAGTCAGGGGATCCAACCAGGTAGACTAGCTGTTGTTATGGAGTCAGGGGATCCAATCAGGTAGACTAGCTGTTGTTATGGAGTTAGGGGATCCAACCAGATAGACTAGCTGTTGTTATGTAGTCAGGGGATCCAACCAGGTAGACTAGCTGTTGTTATGGAGTCAGGGGATCCAACCAGGTAGACTAGCTGTTGTTATGGAGTCAGGGGATCCAACCAGGTAGACTAGCTGTTGTTATGGAGTCAGGGGATCCAACCAGGTAGACTAGCTGTTGTTATGGAGTCAGGGGATCCAACCAGGTAGACTAGCTGTTGCTATGAAGTCAGGGAATCCAACCAGGTCGACTAACTGTTGTTATGGAGTCAGCTAATGGGGATCCAACCAGGTAGACTAGCTGTTGTTATGGAGTCAGGGGATCCAACCAGGTAGACTAGCTGTTGTTATGGAGTCAGGGGATCCAATCAGGTAGACTAGCTGTTGTTGTGGAATCAGCAAATGGGGATCCAAGTCAAATCAAATGAATATTGGACTGTGTATCTTTAATAACATATTGGACTGTGTATCTTTAATAACATATTGGACTGTGTATCTTTAATAACATAGTGGACTGTGTATCTTTAATAACATAGTGAACTGTGAGTAATATGAGTCTCTCTGGGGAGAGAGAGGAGGAGACCACGGCCTCTAAAATGAGTCTCTCTGGGGAGAGAGAGGAGGGGACCACTGACTCTAAAATGACTCAAGACACCAGTTCTAAGTGGTAAGAGATTAAATGTAAAATACACATTTCTCTTAAAGATATAAAACTAAAGGGAAAAGTGTTCCCAAATTATATCAAATGTAGGTCTACAGTCGTGGCCAAAAGTTTTGAGAATGACACAAATATTAGTTTTCACAAAGTCTGCTGCCTCAGTGTCTTTAGATATTTTTGTCAGATGTTACTATGGAATACTGAAGTATAATTACAAGCATTTCATAAGTGTCAAAGGCTTTTATTGACAATTACATGAAGTTGATGCAAAGAGTCAATATTTGCAGTGTTGACCCTTCTTTTTCAAGACCTCTGCATTCCACCCTGGCATGCTGTCAATTAACTTCTGGGCCACATCCTGACTGATGGCAGCCCATTCTTGCATAATCAATGCTTGGAGTTTGTCAGAATTTGTGGGGTTTTGTTTGTCCACCCACCTGTTGAGGATTGACCAGAAGTTCTCAATGGGATTAAGGTCTGGGGAGTTTCCTGGCCATGGACCCAAAATATTGATCTGTTTTTTCTTCCCCGAGCCACTTCGTTATCACTTTTGCCTTATGGTAAGGTGCTCCATCATGCTGGAAAAGGCATGGTTCGTCACCAAACTGTTTCTGGATGGTTGGGAGAAGTTGCTCTCAGAGAATGTGTTGGTACCATTCTTTATTCATGGCTGTGTTCTTAGGCAAAATTGTGAATGAGCCCATTCCCTTGGCTGAGAAGCAACCCCACACATGAATGGTCTCAGGATGCTTTACTGTTGGCATGACACAGAACTGATGGTAGCGCTCACCTTGTCTTCTCCGGACAAGCTTTTTTCTGGATGCCCCAAACAATCGGAAAGGGGATTCATCAGAGAAAATGACTTTACCCCAGCCCTCAGCAGTCCAATCCCTGTACCTGTTGCAGAATATCAGTCTGTCCCTGACTTTTTTCCTGGAGAGAAGTGGCTTCTTTGCTGCCCTTCTTGACACCAGGCCATCCTCCAAAAGTCTTCACCTCACTGTGTGTGCAGATGCACTCACACCTGCCTGCTGCCATTCCTGAGCAAACTCTGTACTGGTGGTGCCCCGATTCTACAGCTGAATCAACTTTAGGAGACGGTCCTGGCGCTTGCTGGACTTTGGGAGCCCTGAAGCCTTCTTCACAACAATTGAACCGCTCTCCTTGAAGCTCTTGATTATCCGATAAATGGTTGATTTAGGTGCGATCTTACTGGCAGCAATATCCTTGCCCGTGAATCCCTTTTTTTGTGCAAAGCAATGATGACAGCACGTGTTTCCTTGCAGGTAACCATGGTTGACAGAGGAAGAACAATGATTCCAAGCACAACCCTCATTTTGAAGCTTCCAGTCTGTTATTCAAACTCAATCAGCATGACAGTGTGATCTACAGCCTTATCCTCATCAACACTCGCACCTGTGTTAAGAAGAGAATCACTGACATGATGTCAGCTGGTCCTTTTGCGGCAGGGCTGAAATGCAGTGGAAATGTTTTTTGGGGGATTCAGTTCATTTGCATGGCAAAGAGGGGCTTTGAAAATCATCTGATCACTCTTCATAACATTCTGTGGTATATGCAAATTGCCAACATACAAACTGAGGCAGCAGACTTTGTGAAAATTAATATTAATTCTCAAAACTTTTGGCCATGACTGTACATCATTCATTTAAAAGGCCAAAAATGGATTTACCAATTGCAGACTGTAGCTTTATAAGAAACATCAGGCCTTCTAGAAGTTCCGCTATACAGTTGTTAAAATGAAGTAGATGAGGATTTGATGTGATATTGATGAGGTGTTCTCTCTCCCTGTTTTGTTCAGTGTCCAGAAGCCCAGAGCAGAGTCCCCTACAACCAGCCTGCTATCAATGAAGAGTGATCAGCCACCTGCTTTCAGCCAGGAACCATTACCAGATGACAATAAGGAAGTGGAGAGTTTGGACAGTGAGGATGTATTAAAGATCACACACAACCTTCTGGACAGAAGAAGTAAGACTGTGTTTCATACAATATCACAAAGAACGGTACAAAGGCCCTTATAAAACACACACACAAACTTATGAGTCCCAACTCTCATTGTTTTCCTACAGGTCAAACTCTGCTGACAGTCCAACAAGACATTAAGGCTAAACTGAAACACAAGTATCAACACATATCTGAAGGAATTGGACACCATGGAAATCAAAGTTTGTTCAAGGACATCTACACAGAGCTCTACATCACAGAGGGTGGAAGTGGAGGGCTCAATAATGAACATGAGGTTAGACAGATCGAGATGGCATCCAATAAACTAACCACACAAGAGACACCAATCAAATGCAACGACATCTTCAAGCCTTTACCTGGACAAGACAAACCAATCAGAATTGTGCTGACCAAAGGAATCGCTGGCATTGGAAAAACAGTCTCTGTGCAGAAGGTCATCCTTGACTGGGCAGAAGGAAAAGCAAATCAAGACATTCATTTCATGTTTCCTCTTCCTTTTTGTGATCTGAACCTGAAAAAGGACCAATACAGTCTGATGCAACTTCTTTCCCACTACTTGTCAGAGCTGAAAGAGATTGACAGCATTGAAGATGGTGAAACCAAAACTGTTTTCATTTTTGATGGTCTGGATGAGTGTCGACTTCCTCTAGACTTCAAAAACAATGAGAAATGCTGTGATGTCACGGAGCCAACCTCAGTGGACGTGCTGCTGACAAATCTCATCAAGGGGAATCTGCTTCCCTCTGCTCTCCTCTGGATAACCTCACGGCCTGCAGCAGCCAATCAGATCCCTCCTGAGTGTGTTGACCAGATGACAGAGGTACGAGGGTTCAATGATCCACAGAAGGAGGAGTATTTCAGGAAGAAAATCACAGATCAGAATCTGGCCAATGAAATCATCAAACACATGAAGACATCAAGGAGCCTCCACATCATGTGCCACATGCCAGTCTTCTGTTGGATATCAGCCACTGTCCTTGAGATGATGCTGAAAGAGGCAGAGAAGGATGAAGTCCCCAAAACTCTGACCCAGATGTACTCACACTTCATGATCCAAATAATTTTGAAGAACAGGAAGTACAACAAAGCCACAGAGACAAACCCAAAGGAACTGTCTCAATCAGACAAAGAGATGATCCTGAAACTGGCAAAGCTGGCTTTCCAACAGCTGCAGAAGGGCAACCTGATCTTCTATGAGGAGGACCTGAGAGAGTGTGGCCTTGATGTCACAGAGGCATCAGAGTACTCAGCATTGTGTACAGAGATCTTTAAAGAGGAATCTGGGCTGTACCAAGACAAGGTCTACAGCTTTGTGCATCTGAGCATTCAGGAGTTTCTAGCAGCAGTGCATGCTTTAGAATCATGTCTGGGCAAGAAGGAAAATGTTTTCTCCCCCAAAGCAGTCACTAAGGGTCAAGATTATTATGAAAACAGCCGATTCAAATTCTGGTCATGCAAGTTGAAGCCTGACAAGTTGACGTCAATCGATGATAATGATTCCGATGATTGCGATGAAGACAAAAAGGATGACAATGATGAAGAGGAGTCAATCCAGTTGTTTGACTTACACAGGAGAGCAGTGGACCAGGCCTTGAAGAGTGAGATTGGAGACCTGGACCTGTTCCTCTGCTTCCTTCTGGGTCTCTCACTGGCGTCCAATCAGAATCTGTTACGAGGCGTTCTGACACAGACAGGATGTACCACACAGACCAATGAGGAAACAGTTGAGAGAACAGTCAAGTACCTTACAGACAACATCAAAAGGGAATCCTCAACAGACAGGATCATCAACTTGTTCCACTGTCTGAATGAACTTGATGCCAATTCTCTAGTTGGAGACATGCAGACCTCCCTGCGATCAGGAACTCTTTCAGAAACAGAGCTAGAACCTGACCAATGTTCAGCCCTGGCCTTCCTGTTACTGATGTCAGAGGAGGTGCTGGAGGAGTTTGACCTGAAAACATACAACACATCAGAGAAAGGTTATCAGAGGTTGCTGTCGGTAGTGAGAACCTGTAAGAGAGCACTGTAAGTTCTGTTATTGAGTTGATGTATACAGTATCATTATAATGAAGGATTTGTATATCTAACAGAGTATCTCCTCTCTCCAGACTGGAAAGCTGTAAACTCACATATAAATCCTGTGAGACTCTGACCTCAGCTCTGCAGACACCAAACTCCCCCCTGAGAGAACTGGACCTCAGCTACAATGACCTGGGAGACAGAGGAGTGGAGCTGCTCTGTGTTGGACTAACCAGTCCACTCTGCAACATACAGACACTAGTGTGAGTTAAATAACTTGACAATGAGTTATTATGTGTGTTTGAACATTTGTTAATCCTGTGCTCTTCTGCCCTCTAGTCTAGGTCAGTGTGGTCTGACAGAGGGTACCTGTTCTGATCTGGCCTCAGTCCTGAGTTCACCCAGCTCACAACTGAAACAACTGGAGCTGAGAGACAATGACCTGCAGGACTCAGGAGTTACACTGCTGTCTGCTGGACTGGTGGATCCAGACTGTAAACTACACACACTGGGGTAAGTACAGCTGTTTCAGTCAGGTTGGTACTGAGCTGAGTTACACTGCTGTCTGCTGGACTGGAGGATCCAGACTGTAAACTACACACACTGGGGTAAGTACAGCTGTTTCAGTCAGGTTGGTACTGAGCTGAGTTACACTGCTGTCTGCTGAACTGGAGGATCCAGACTGTAAACTACACACACTGGGGTGAGTACAGCTGTTTCAGTCAGGTCGGTAATGAGCTTATTAAAACAAATTATCAGAAAATCTTATTTTTTATCACATTGTTTGTGTCATGGACAAATGTATTGGTGTCCTACAAGATGATTGACACCAGTACATCAACCTAGACAGCTGTTGTGTGTCTCTCTGTAGGCTGTCTGGCTGTCTGGTCACAGAGGAGGGCTGTGCTGCTCTGTCTTCAGCTCTGAGGTCAAACCCCTCCCACCTGAAAGAGCTGGACCTGAGCTACAATCACCCAGGAGTCTCTGCAGGGGGACTGCTTTCAGCTGCTCTGGTGGATCCCACATATAAACTGACGAAGCTGAAGTAAGTCAGAATAGATGTCCTAATAGTGTGAGCAGCGGTTGTGTCATATGTAGTGTAGTAGGGTCAGTAACATGAGGACATGATGGTAGAATTAAGGGGAACTTTACTCAGCAGGCTGAGCACTCCAACACAGCATACATCATCACCACATGAATACTCTTCTTCTGCATCTCTGATATCCTGTTGGAATTGTACTCTGTTCTGTATGCAGTAGGTAGGATAGAATACCTGTATGTCTCTGTTCTGTATGCAGTAGGTAGGATAGAATACCTGTATGTCTCTAGTAATGAATTGTACTCTGTTCTGTATGCAGTAGGTAGGATAGAATACCTGTATGTCTCTAGTAATGAATTGTACTCCGTTCTGTATGCAGTAGGTAGGATAGAATACCTGTATGTCTCTAGTAATGAATTGTACTCCGTTCTGTATGCATTAGGCAGGATAGAATACCTGTATGTCTCTAGTAATGAATTGTACTCCGTTCTGTATGAAGTACAGTGCCTTGCGAAAGTATTCGGCCCCCTTGAACTTTGCGACCTTTTGCCACATTTCAGGCTTCAAACATAAAGATATAAAACTGTATTTTTTTGTGAAGAATCAACAACAAGTGGGACACAATCATGAAGTGGAACGACATTTATTGGATATTTCAAACTTTTTTAACAAATCAAAAACTGAAAAATTGGGCGTACAAAATTATTCAGCCCCTTTACTTTCAGTGCAGCAAACTCTCTCCAGAAGTTCAGTGAGGATCTCTGAATGATCCAATGTTGACCTAAATGACTAATGATGATAAATACAATCCACCTGTGTGTAATCAAGTCTCCGTATAAATGCACCTGCACTGTGATAGTCTCAGAGGTCCGTTAAAAGCGCAGAGAGCATCATGAAGAACAAGGAACACACCAGGCAGGTCCGAGATACTGTTGTGAAGAAGTTTAAAGCCGGATTTGGATACAAAAAGATTTCCCAAGCTTTAAACATCCCAAGGAGCACTGTGCAAGCAATAATATTGAAATGGAAGGAGTATCAGACCACTGCAAATCTACCAAGACCTGGCCGTCCCTCTAAACTTTCAGCTCATACAAGGAGAAGACTGATCAGAGATGCAGCCAAGAGGCCCATGATCACTCTGGATGAACTGCAGAGATCTACAGCTGAGGTGGGAGACTCTGTCCATAGGACAACAATCAGTCGTATATTGCACAAATCTGGCCTTTATGGAAGAGTGGCAAGAAGAAAGCCATTTCTTAAAGATATCCATAAAAAGTGTTGTTTAAAGTTTGCCACAAGCCACCTGGGAGACACACCAAACATGTGGAAGAAGGTGCTCTGGTCAGATGAAACCAAAATTGAACTTTTTGGCAACAATGCAAAACGTTATGTTTGGCGTAAAAGCAACACAGCTCATCACCCTGAACACACCATCCCCACTGTCAAACATGGTGGTGGCAGCATCATGGTTTGGGCCTGCTTTTCTTCAGCAGGGACAGGGAAGATGGTTAAAATTCATGGGAAGATGGATGGAGCCAAATACAGGACCATTCTGGAAGAAAACCTGATGGAGTCTGCAAAAGACCTGAGACAGGGACGGAGATTTGTCTTCCAACAAGACAATGATCCAAAACATAAAGCAAAATCTACAATGGAATGGTTCAAAAATAAACATATCCAGGTGTTAGAATGGCCAAGTCAAAGTCCAGACCTGAATCCAATCGAGAATCTGTGGAAAGAACTGAAAACTGCTGTTCACAAATGCTCTCCATCCAACCTCACTGAGCTCGAGCTGTTTTGCAAGGAGGAATGGGAAAACATTTCAGTCTCTCGATGTGCAAAACTGATAGAGACAATACCCCAAGCGACTTACAGCTGTAATCGCAGCAAAAGGTGGCGCTACAAAGTATTAACTTAAGGGGGCTGAATAATTTTGCACGCCCAATTTTTCAGTTTTTGATTTGTTAAAAAAGTTTGAAATATCCAATAAATGTCGTTCCACTTCATGATTGTGTCCCACTTGTTGTTGATTCTTCACAAAAAATACAGTTTTATATCTTTATGTTTGAAGCCTGAAATGTGGCAAAAGGTCACAAAGTTCAAGGGGGCCGAATACTTTCGCAAGGCACTGTAGGTAGGATAGAATACCTGTATGTCTCTAGTAATGAATTGTACTCTGTTCTGTATGCAGTAGGTAGGATAGAATACCTGTATGTCTCTAGTACTGAATTGTACTCCATTCTGTATGCAGTAGGTAGGATAGAATACCTGTATGTTTCCGTTCTGTATGCATTGGGTAGGATAGAATACCTGTATGTCTCTAGTAATGAATTGTACTCCGTTCTGTATGCAGTAGGTAGGATAGAATACCTGTATGTCTCTAGTAATGAATTGTACTCCGTTCTGTATGCAGTAGGTAGGATAGAATACCTGTATGTCTCTAGTAATGAATTGTACTCCGTTCTGTATGCATTAGGCAGGATAGAATACCTGTATGTCTCTAGTAATGAATTGTACTCCGTTCTGTATGAAGTACAGTGCCTTGCGAAAGTATTCGGCCCCCTTGAACTTTGCGACCTTTTGCCACATTTCAGGCTTCAAACATAAAGATATAAAACTGTATTTTTTTGTGAAGAATCAACAACAAGTGGGACACAATCATGAAGTGGAACGACATTTATTGGATATTTCAAACTTTTTTAACAAATCAAAAACTGAAAAATTGGGCGTACAAAATTATTCAGCCCCTTTACTTTCAGTGCAGCAAACTCTCTCCAGAAGTTCAGTGAGGATCTCTGAATGATCCAATGTTGACCTAAATGACTAATGATGATTAATACAATCCACCTGTGTGTAATCAAGTCTCCGTATAAATGCACCTGCACTGTGATAGTCTCAGAGGTCCGTTAAAAGCGCAGAGAGCATCATGGAGAACAAGGAACACACCAGGCAGGTCCGAGATACTGTTGTGAAGAAGTTTAAAGCCGGATTTGGATACAAAAAGATTTCCCAAGCTTTAAACATCCCAAGGAGCACTGTGCAAGCAATAATATTGAAATGGAAGGAGTATCAGACCACTGCAAATCTACCAAGACCTGGCCGTCCCTCTAAACTTTCAGCTCATACAAGGAGAAGACTGATCAGAGATGCAGCCAAGAGGCCCATGATCACTCTGGATGAACTGCAGAGATCTACAGCTGAGGTGGGAGACTCTGTCCATAGGACAACAATCAGTCGTATATTGCACAAATCTGGCCTTTATGGAAGAGTGGCAAGAAGAAAGCCATTTCTTAAAGATATCCATAAAAAGTGTTGTTTAAAGTTTGCCACAAGCCACCTGGGAGACACACCAAACATGTGGAAGAAGGTGCTCTGGTCAGATGAAACCAAAATTGAACTTTTTGGCAACAATGCAAAACGTTATGTTTGGCGTAAAAGCAACACAGCTCATCACCCTGAACACACCATCCCCACTGTCAAACATGGTGGTGGCAGCATCATGGTTTGGGCCTGCTTTTCTTCAGCAGGGACAGGGAAGATGGTTAAAATTCATGGGAAGATGGATGGAGCCAAATACAGGACCATTCTGGAAGAAAACCTGATGGAGTCTGCAAAAGACCTGAGACAGGGACGGAGATTTGTCTTCCAACAAGACAATGATCCAAAACAAAAAGCAAAATCTACAATGGAATGGTTCAAAAATAAACATATCCAGGTGTTAGAATGGCCAAGTCAAAGTCCAGACCTGAATCCAATCGAGAATCTGTGGAAAGAACTGAAAACTGCTGTTCACAAATGCTCTCCATCCAACCTCACTGAGCTCGAGCTGTTTTGCAAGGAGGAATGGGAAAACATTTCAGTCTCTCGATGTGCAAAACTGATAGAGACAATACCCCAAGCGACTTACAGCTGTAATCGCAGCAAAAGGTGGCGCTACAAAGTATTAACTTAAGGGGGCTGAATAATTTTGCACGCCCAATTTTTCAGTTTTTGATTTGTTAAAAAAGTTTGAAATATCCAATAAATGTCGTTCCACTTCATGATTGTGTCCCACTTGTTGTTGATTCTTCACAAAAAATACAGTTTTATATCTTTATGTTTGAAGCCTGAAATGTGGCAAAAGGTCACAAAGTTCAAGGGGGCCGAATACTTTCGCAAGGCACTGTAGGTAGGATAGAATACCTGTATGTCTCTAGTAATGAATTGTACTCTGTTCTGTATGCAGTAGGTAGGATAGAATACCTGTATGTCTCTAGTACTGAATTGTACTCCATTCTGTATGCAGTAGGTAGGATAGAATACCTGTATGTTTCCGTTCTGTATGCATTGGGTAGGATAGAATACCTGTATGTCTCTAGTAATGAATTGTACTCCGTTCTGTATGCAGTAGGTAGGATACTAATGAACTGGGATAGTGCACCAGAACACAGCAATATGGTTTAAATGTTGACTGCTTTATTAGGGTTTTGTCAGTCAATAACCTGTTTCTCCTACAGTGTGGATCATGGTGGAGAGTGCAGGCTGAAATCAGGGCTGAGGAAATGTAAGTCTCTTCAATCCTAATTAACTGCATATTCAGAACTATAGTAACTTAGTAACTAATCAATACTTGTTCTGTACCTACAAAACAACATTTTATGTGAAGATGTGGTTTGATTAAACTCTCCTTTCATCTACAGATGCCTGTCATCTCACCCTGGACCCAGATACAGCACACCCAAACCTGAGACTGTCTGAGGGGAACAGGAAGGTGACACGGGTGTTGAAGGAGCAGCATTATGAAGACCATCCAGACAGATTTGATTGTCATTGCCAAGTTGTATGCAGTGAAGTAATTTCTGGAGGTCGTTATTACTGGGAGGTGGAGAGGTATGGTGACATGGCTGACATTGGTGTGGTGTACAAAGGAATGAAGAGGAAGGGACGGGAGGATGACAGTTGGATTGGACTCAATAGGAAGTCCTGGTGTTTATACTGCTATGATAGTGCTTATGAATTTATCCATGCTGGAGTCAGCAGATCCATCTCTGGTCGTTATTCTCACAGAGTTGGAGTATATCTGGACTGGCCAGCTGGTACTTTGTCCTTCTATAGTGTGTCCTCCTCTGGTACACTGACACACCTTCACACAGAACACACCACATTCACTGAACCCCTCTATCCTGGATTTGGGGTTTACTCCTCCTCCTCAGTGACCCTGTGTCAGATAGATGACCAACACATTCAGAGGTGAGTCATAGCAATGTTTCATCATTTGTTTTCCCCTGGAATAATTTCTACAGTTAGATTAGTAGTAGTGGTGTTTTTTAATGTGTTCTCTTGGACCAACAGACAGTTAGATGTGGCACAAGCTCAGTGTTTTATGAGGGGGACGTATGTGTGTGGAGGTTGATACCTGGTGACTTCACATCTCTAGGGGGGTGTGTAACTCATGATACCTGGTGACTTCACATCTCTAGGGGGGTATGTAACTCATGATACCTGGTGACTTCACATCTCTAGGGGGGAATGTAACTCATGATACCTGGTGACTTCATCTCTAGGGGGTTATGTAACTCATGATACCTGGTGACTTCATCTCTAGGGGGGAATGTAACTCATGATACCTGGTGACTTCATCTCTAGGGGGGAATGTAACTCATGATACCTGGTGACTTCACATCTATAAGCAATGTCCACCTGAGGGATCCTGAGTGTCGCAGACCAGGGTTCGATCCCGGGCTGTATCGCAACCGGCCGTGAGGGCGGCGCACAATTGGCCTAGCGTTGTCCGGGTTAGGGGAGGGTCTGGGGTAGGGGAGGGTTTGGCTGGGGTAGGGGAGGGTCTGAGGTATGGGAGGGTTTGGCTGGTGTAGGGGAGGTTCTGGGGTAGGGGAGGATCTGGCTGGGGTAGGGAAGTTTCTGGGGTAGGGGAGGGTCTGGCTGGGGTAGGGGAGGCTCTGGGGTAGAGGAGGGTCTGGGGTAGGGGAGGGTCTGGCTGGTGTAGGGGAGGCTCTGGCTGGGGTTGGGGAGGTTCTGGGGTAGGGGAGGTTCTGGGGTAGGGGAGGGTCTGGGGTAGGGGATGCTCTGGCTGGGGTAGGGGAGGGTCTGGGATAGGGGAGGTTCTGGTGTAGGGGAGGGTCTGGGGTAGGGGAGGTTCTGGGGTAGGGGAGGGTCTGGCTGGGATAGGGGAGGCTCTGGGGTAGGGGAGGGTCTGGGGTAGGGGATGCTCTGGCTGGGGTAGGGGAGGTTCTGGGGTAGGGGAGGTTCTGGGGCAGGGGAGGTTCTGGGGTAGGGGAGGGTCTGGGGTAGGGGGGGGTCTGGGGTATGGTAGGGTCTCAAGGGGAGGGTCTAGGGTAGGGGAGGGTCTGGGGTAGGGTTGGTTCTGGGGTAGGGAGGTTTTGGGTTAGGGAACGGTCTGGGGTAGGGGAGATTCTGGGGTAGGGGAGGTTCTGGGGTAGGGGAGGTTCTGGCTGTAGGCCGCCATTTTAAATAAGATATTTTTCTTATTGTTCTTATCTTATTGACTTGCCTAGTTAAATAATAAAATAATAATATAACTAAATATAATATATTTAGTTGAATCAGTCTATCCTTCTGCTTTACCAACACCAGAGACCATGGTGGAGAGAGTTGGACCAAGCCTGGACCTGAGAAAACCAGAGACCATGGTGGAGAGAGTTGGACCAAGCCTGGACCTGAGGACACCAGAGACCATGGTGGAGAGTGTTGTATCAAGTCTGGACCTGAGAACACCAGAGACCATGGTGGAGAGAGTTGGACCAAGCCTGGACCTGAGAACACCAGAGACCATGGTGGAGAGAGTTGGACCAAGCCTGGACCTGAGAACACCAGAGACCATCGTGGAGAGAGTTGGACCAAGCCTGGACCTGAGAACACCAGAGACCATGTTGCAGAGTTTTGGATCAAACCTGAACCTGAGGACACAAGAGACCATGGTGGAGAGAGTTGTATCAAGCCTGGACCCGAGGACACCAGAGACCATGGTGGAGAGTGTTGTATCAAGCCTGGACCTGAGAACACCAGAGACCATGGTGGAGAGTGTTGTATCAAGTCTGGACCTGATAAATGTGAGTAAACTAATTTAATTGTTTTAAAATCCAAATACGATGAAAGCAATCACTACAGTTGATTCCCAGGCAAGGAACACAATCATGGTTTATTTGGTCAAAACAAACTTAAAGGTATTGTCAGCGATATGACGTAGATGCACAAAGTAAACGGTATTGTGGGCCGATTTCCGCAACAACTAAGAGCGTTGTAACACAATGCTAAACTTCTTGGCTGACACTCTGTTAGAGAGTGAAGAGAACATCCTAGGATCTAGCAGAAATCAGACCCCAACATCTACAAAACACGGACCAGAACGATGTTGTTTCCTGCTTCCACAAACATTAATTAATATAACACTTATGTCAGATTATGGTATGCTAATGAGTGTACATTCTGAGACTGTTGCTTAGTTTTATTCATTTTATTACAAGTCTATTTAATAATTATTAATTCATTATTACATGAGATTGTCCATTTTAAATAACTACTTTTGACTTCAGGGATTCCTCAGACCTGTAAGACTTGTGAACATGTTGAGGTAAGTCATAATGTCAATTCTTACTTTTACATATCTGCAGGAGTCAGGCACAGTCTCAAAACCAGGTGTGTACTGACCAACCATTCATACTGGGATATAGACAGTCCTGTGTTCTGCTTTAGTAATATAAACACAGTCTCACAGCCAGGTGTGTACTGACCAATCATTCATACTGGGATATAGACAGTCCTGTGTTCTGCTTTAGTAATATAAACACAGTCTCACAGCCAGGTGTGTACTGACCAATCATTCATACTGGTATATAGACAGTCCTGTGTTCTGCTTTAGTAATATTAACACAGTCTCAAAGCCAGGTGTGTACTGACCAACCATTCATGCTGGGATATAGACAGTCCTGTGTTCTGCTTGGAGGCATGCAGGATTTTAGCTGTTGTCATATTTTGTCATTAGACAGTTCAATTGATAAATCACCAGCATTCCATGTAACATTGATTAAATACATTAGTTATAGTGTCACGTATTATCAAGGTGGGTGGAATCAGGCGCAGAGAGCAGGTTTCAGTGATTCGACAGTTCATTCTCCGGCGCACAAAAAACAAGGTCAACCCAACACACAGGATGAATAATCCAAACACAGGATCAAAATAGACCGGAGAGTAAAACACAAATAACAGGAATAAAAAAACAATCCCGCACAAAACAAGGGCGGGACAACCTACTACATATAAGGACGTTAATTAAACTAAAATACACACAGGTGAAACTAATAAGACAAAACCAACAGACAAACGAAAAAGGGATCGGTTAGTGGCTAGTAGGACGGTGACGACGACCGCCGAGCACCGCCCGAACAGGCAGGAGAGCCAACTTCGCCGGAAGTCATGACAGTAGCCCCCCCCCCCCCGACGCGCCGCCACCGCAGCGCGCCGCCACCGTCCTCGAGGACGACCCGGAGGACGAGGTGCTGGGCAATCCGGGTGGAGGCGGTGGAAATCTCTCAGTAGAGAAGGGTCCAAAATGTCCCCCACCGGAACCCAGCATCTCTCCTCTGGACCGTACCCCTCCCAGTCCACGAGGTACTGTAGGACCCCACCCGGCGTCTCGAATCCAGAATGCCCCGAACTGTGTACGCCGGGGACCCCTCGATGTCCAGAGGGGCGGATACTGTAATACCTAGGAAGTTGTAACCTGTAACACACCTCGTTTATTCTCCTCAGGACTTTGAACGGCCCCACACACTGCGGCCCCAGCTTCCGACAGGGCAGGCGGAGGGGCAGGTTTCGGGTCGAGAGCCAGACCCTGTCCCCCGGTGCAAACACGGGGGCCTCACTGCGGTGCTGGTCAGCGCTCCTCTTCTGCCGTTCTCCCGCTAACCGTAGTGAGTCCTGAACGGCTTTCCAGGTGTCCTTGGAGCGCTGTACCCATTCCTCCACCGCAGGAGCCTCGGTCTGGCTCTGATGCCATGGGGCCAGGACCGGCTGGTAACCTAACACACACTCGAAAGGGGACAAGTTAGTTGAGGAGTGGCGTAGGGAGTTCTGAGCTTGTTCAGCCCAGGGAACATACCTTGCCCACTCACCAGGCCGGTCCCGGCAATAGGACCGCAGAAACCTGCCCACATCCTGGTTTACGCGCTCCACCTGTCCATTACTCTCGGGGTGAAAACCTGAGGTTAAGCTGACCGAGACCCCCAGTCTCTCCATAAACGCCCTCCATACTCTGGACGTAAATTGGGGACCCCGATCAGAAACGATGTCCTCAGGCACCCCATAGTGCCGGAAGACACGGGTAAACAAGGTCTCCGCAGTCTGCAGGGCCGTAGGGAGACCGGGCAACGGGATGAGACGACAGGACTTAGAAAACCGATCCACAACGACCAGGATCGTAGTACTTCCCTGGGACGGGGGAAGGTCGGTAAGAAAGTCCACAGATAAGTGTGTCCACGGCCGTTGTGGAACGGGGAGAGGTTGTAATTTCCCTCTAGGCAGGTGCCGAGGAGTCTTGCTCTGAGCACACACTGAGCAGGAGGAGACATAAAATCTCACGTCTTTAGCCAGCGTGGGCCACCAGTATCTCCCTCTCAGACTCCGCACTGTCCTCTCGATGCCAGGATGACCCGAGGAGGGGAGAGTATGAGCCCACCGGATCAGCTTGTCCCGGACCCCCCTCGGCACGTACTGAGTCCCCACTGGACAGTTAGGGGGGGCCGGCTCTGACCGTGAGGCCTCCTCTATCTCCGCGTCCACCTCCCATACCACCGGTGCCACGAGACATGACGGTGAAATGATGGGAGTTGGCTCAACGGACCGCTCCTCGGTATCATAGAGGCGGGACAGCGCGTCGGCTTTGGTGTTTTGGGAGCCTGGCCGGTATGAGAGGGTAAACCGGAACCTGGTAAAAAACATGGCCCATCTAGCCTGATGTGGATTTAGTCTCGTCGCTGCCCGGATATACTCGAGATTACGATGGTCAGTCCAGATGAGAAAAGGGTGTTTAGCCCCCTCAAGCCAATGTCTCCACACCTTCAGAGCCTTGACTACAGCTAACAACTCCCGGTCCCCCACATCATAGTTTTGCTCCGCTGGGCTGAGCTTGCTCGAAAAGAAAGCACACGGGCGAAGCTTGGGTGGCACGCCCGAGCGTTGGGACAGCACGGCTCCGACCCCAGCCTCAGACGCATCCACCTCCACTATGACGACCGCCGAGCACCGCCCGAACAGGCAGGGGAGCAGACTTCGGCGGAAGTCGTGACATATAGATTAGATGAGTTACTTTCGTTAATGGGCCAGTTTCCCAGACACAGATTAAGTCTAGTCCTGGACCTTAAAGAACTTTCTATTGAAACTTCCATTGGGCATGCTTTTTAGTCCAGCACTAGACTCAATCTGTGAGGCAGGAAACAGGCCCCATATGTATTACTGACATGCTTGTCCTTGTTCAGGACTCCACACACTGGCTTGAGATTGAACCCTTGACTTCCACTGTCCAGGGAGTGACAATGTTCAGGTAAAATAACTACTTTTAACATTTCATTCCACTTGCTAGTGTATTTCCCCATTACCTTTGGGAATAGTCTTCTAATCCAACCTCTCCGTTTGATGATTGACCCTCTCTACCACATCTTGTTGTTGCCATAAGGCACAGGACACCCAAAGGGAGTTATGAGTGCACAGTGTCTGGGCTCCGCTGGCTGTGTGAGAGAGATGTCATTCTGAAGTATCACTTCAGGAACTGGGAACCCTACAGTCAACTTCTGAAAGACATGCAGTACACACAAGGTGGTCCATTGCTGGACATCACTATGGAGTTAGGTGAACTGGAGGAAGTTCATCTGCCACACTGTGTCTGTTTAGGTAAAACCATATAGAAATAGTTTTCAGAAAGACATTTCCATGTAACTGAGTTTCACTTCCTAAATTAATGAATGAACTATTCTGGGAGTTTGAGTTTACTGTGATCTGGTACTGCATATTCTTTGTGTTTTAGTTGGATGAATAATACAATATTTGTCTTTCTGTCTCCTTTGTATTGTGTTGTTCAGGGACCAACCCTTCCCTGAGGAATGAGATGAAGATTCTTCATGTAGAGGAACATGGAGTGTCTTTAGAGGAAGTGCATGAGGTCACCAGATTCCATGCTAAGATTCTCCATCCAAAGTTCTCAGCTATCTCTGTTATACTGAGATTACTGTCTTGGAACGTAGATGTCCACTGTGAGCTGATGCTCTATCTGACAGTGATAAAGGAAAAACTAATTCAACGCCTATACCTGTTTCCCAGTAACCCCGGCCAGATACAGGTGAGGTACCATTATTATAGAGATGACCTTAAACTGTACCACTGGTTAGTTATGTTGACACTCATTAAATGAAGATAAGTGTGTTGCTAGTTTTCTGAATAATGTTTGAATTAGACTATACATTGACTGGCTGTGTATTCCGTGCCTCGTTTCGCAGGCTGTGGAACAACAGGAAATAAAGTTTCAAGGGTCTAAAAGGATTCCCATCACAAGACCAGAGCGGTCCTTCAAACTGAATAGTTACTTCAGACTGAACATTCCCTGTTCAACCTCCATCACTCCACCGGTACAGTTTTAGTAGACTAAGAACATGAATCTGACATTTAAGTCACATATATCTCTCTCTCTCTGTCTCTGTTCATGCTGGCAGTGTTTGGTGCATGCTGGGTATTGTATGAGCGAGTGTGAGTGTTGCCTGGAGTTAGATCGCCTGTGGTTACTTTTCTGGGTGGTTTCCTTTTTGCCACTGATTCAGGTTTTTTTCAGTGGTAGAATTAGATATATTGTATTTCTTGTTGAATTGTTTTGGTTGGGATGGCGACCCACATGGGGATGTCACTGGAAATGGGGATGGCAGTGGAGGAGATGCCCGGTACTAGTGATGTGGTACAGGAGGGGGTTCAGGTGGGGCTAGTCTCCCAGGTAGTGGAGGAGATGCCCGGTACTAGTGATGTGGTACAGGAGGGGGTTCAGGTGGGGCTAGTCTCCCAGGTAGTGGAGGAGATGCCCGGTACTAGTGATGTGATACAGGAGGGGGTTCAGGTGGGGCTAGTCTCCCAGGTAGTGGAGGAGATGCCCGGTACTAGTGATGTGGTACAGGAGGGGGTTCAGGTGGGGCTAGTCTCCCAGGTAGTGGAGAAGATGGTACTAGTGATGTGGTACAGGAGGGGGTTCAGGTGGAGCTAGTCTCCCAGGTAGTGGAGGAGATGCCCGGTACTAGTGATGTGGTACAGGAGGGGGTTCAGGTGGAGCTAGTCTCCCAGGTAGTGGAGGAGATGCCCGGTACTAGTGATGTGGTACAGGAGGGGGTTCAGGTGGGGCTAGTCTCCCAGGTAGTGGAGGAGATGCCCGGTACTAGTGATGTGATACAGGAGGGGGTTCAGGTGGGGCTAGTCTCCCAGGTAGTGGAGGAGATGCCCGGTACTAGTGATGTGGTACAGGAGGGGGTTCAGGTGGGGCTAGTCTCCCAGGTAGTGGAGAAGATGGTACTAGTGATGTGGTACAGGAGGGGGTTCAGGTGGAGCTAGTCTCCCAGGTAGTGGAGGAGATGCCCGGTACTAGTGATGTGGTACAGGAGGGGGTTCAGGTGGAGCTAGTCTCCCAGGTAGTGGAGGAGATGCCCGGTACTAGTGATGTGGTACAGGAGGGGGTTCAGGTGGAGCTAGTCTCCCAGGTAGTGGAGGAGATGCCCGGTACTAGTGATGTGGTACAGGAGGGGGTTCAGGTGGAGCTAGTCTCCCAGGTAGTGGAGATGCCCAGTACGGGTGATGTGGTACAGGAGGGGAGTGTTGAGAGGGATGTGGCAGAGGGGAGTCATGTGTCTGTGACCTCAGTTGAGGAGGATCAGGATAAGGATATGAACATTTCTGATATGATAGCAGCTGGCGATGACTCAATGGACAATCTAGGTAAATGCGTTTCTGGACCAGACTTTGGGGAAATCTGTTAAATTGGCTTGGGTATTAGAGGTAATAAAACAGAAATGGCTTCATTTAGTTTTTCAACAGGAGATACATGATGAGGCCAATGAGGTGGACTTGGGAATATGGTGGGAGGGGCAGCTTTTACACATGTTCTGCTGTTTGGGGTTTTAGGCTGGGTTTCTGTTCAGCACTTTGGGATACCAGCTGATGTACGAAGGGCTTTATAAATACATTTGATTTGATATACTCAGTCATGGTACTACTTTCAGTGCTGGGACGGCAATTTTGTTTTCCTCAGGCTTAAGGGTGACTGGTATCTAGAGATTGTCAAGGGTTAGGTTTTAGTGGTCAATGTTTTTTTTGTAATGTTTCTGCTCCTGATGAGGGTACAGAGCCTATTGCTGTATTTGATCAGGTAATGGAAACCTTAAGACAGCGTGGCTTCGTGTCTGTCTGGTCTACTAACTGAGTTTGAGCCTTCTGATGTGTGGAGTGTAAAGAATGCAAAAGTTAGTCAGTAAACATGGTTAAAAATTAATGAAGGTGGTGTCGGTGCAGCAAGGTTAGACAGGTTGTATGTATCTGATCACTTCTGTAGTAGTTAATGAAGGTGGTCTCAGTGCAGCAAGGTTAGACAGGTTGTATGTATCTGAGCTCTACTGTAGTAGTTAATGAAGGTGGTGTCGGTGCAGCAAGGTTAGACAGGTTGTATGTATCTGATCACTACTGTAGTAGTTAATGAAGGTGGTCTCAGTGCAGCAAGGTTAGACAGGTTGTATGTATCTGATCACTACTGTAGTAGTTAATGAAGGTGGTGTCGGTGCAGCAAGGTTAGACAGGTTGTATGTATCTGAGCTCTACTGTAGTAGTTAATGAAGGTGGTGTCGGTGCAGCAAGGTTAGACAGGTTGTATGTATCTGAGCTCTACTGTAGTAGTTAATGAAGGTGGTGTCGGTGCAGCAAGGTTAGACAGGTTGTATGTATCTGAGCTCTACTGTAGTAGTTAATGAAGGTGGTGTCGGTGCAGCAAGGTTAGACAGGTTGTATGTATCTGATCACTACTGTAGTATTTAATGAAGGTGGTGTCGGTGCAGCAAGGTTAGACAGGTTGTATGTATCTGAGCTCTACTGTAGTAGTTAATGAAGGTGGTGTCGGTGCAGCAAGGTTAGACAGGTTGTATGTATCTGAGCTCTACTGTAGTATTTAATGAAGGTGGTGTTGGTGTAGCAAGGTTAGACAGGTTGTATGTATCTGAGCTCTACTGTAGTATTTAATGAAGGTGGTGTCGGTGCAGCAAGGTTAGACAGGTTGTATGTATCTGAGCTCTACTGTAGTAGTTAATGAAGGTGGTGTCGCTGCAGCAAGGTTAGACAGGTTGTATGTATCTGAGCTCTACTGTAGTAGTTAATGAAGGTGGTGTCAGGTTGTATGTATCTGAGCTCTACTGTAGTAGTTAATGAAGGTGGTGTCAGGTTGTATGTATCTGAGCTCTACTGTAGTATTTAATGAAGGTGGTGTTGGTGCAGCAAGGTTAGACAGGTTGTATGTATCTGAGCTCTACTGTAGTATTTAAGGAAGGTGGTGTCGGTGCAGCAAGGTTAGACAGGTTGTATTATCTGAGCTCTACTGTAGTAGTTAATGAAGGTGGTCTCAGTGCAGCAATGTTAGACAGGTTGTATGTATCTGAGCTCTACTGTAGTAGTTAATGAAGGTGGTGTCGGTGCAGCAAGGTTAGACAGGTTGTATGTATCTGAGCTCTACTGTAGTAGTTAATGAAGGTGGTGTTGGTGCAGCAAGGTTAGACAGGTTGTATGTATCTGAGCTCTACTGTAGTAGTTAATGAAGGTGGTGTCGGTGCAGCAAGGTTAGACAGGTTGTATGTATCTGATCACTACTGTAGTAGTTAATGAAGGTGGTGTCGGTGCAGCAAGGTTAGACAGGTTGTATGTATCTGAGTTCTACTGTAGTAGTTAATGAAGGTGGTGTCGGTGCAGCAAGGTTAAACAGGTTGTATTATCTGAGCTCTACTGTAGTATTTAATGAAGGTGGTGTCGGTGCAGCAAGGTTAGACAGGTTGTATTATCTGAGCTCTACTGTAGTAGTTAATGAAGGTGGTGTCGGTGCAGCAAGGTTAGACAGGTTGTATATATCTGATCACTACTGTAGTATTTAATGAAGGTGGTGTCGGTGCAGCAAGGTTAGACAGGTTGTATGTATCTGAGCTCTACTGTAGTAGTTAATGAAGGTGGTGTCGGTGCAGCAAGGTTAGACAGGTTGTATGTATCTGAGCTCTACTGTAGTAGTTAATGAAGGTGGTGTCGGTGCAGCAAGGTTAGACAGGTTGTATTATCTGAGCTCTACTGTAGTATTTAATGAAGGTGGTGTCGGTGCAGCAAGGTTAGACAGGTTGTATTATCTGAGCTCTACTGTAGTATTTAATGAAGGTGGTGTCGGTGCAGCAAGGTTAGACAGGTTGTATGTATCTGAGCTCTACTGTAGTAGTTAATGAAGGTGGTGTCGGTGCAGCAAGGTTAGACAGGTTGTATGTATCTGAGCTCTACTGTAGTAGTTAATGAAGGTGGTGTCGGTGCAGCAAGGTTAGACAGGTTGTATGTATTTGATCACTACTGTAGTAGTTAATGAAGGTGGTGTCGGTGCAGCAAGGTTAGACAGGTTGTATGTATCTGAGCTCTACTGTAGTAGTTAATGAAGGTGGTGTCGGTGCAGCAAGGTCAGACAGGTTGTATGTATTTGATCACTACTGTAGTAGTTAATGAAGGTGGTGTCGGTGCAGCAAGGTTAGACAGGTTGTATGTATCTGATCACTACTGTAGTAGTTAATGAAGGTGGTGTCGGTGCAGCAAGGTTAGACAGGTTGTATGTATCTGAGCTCTACTGTAGTAGTTAATGAAGGTGGTGTCGGTGCAGCAAGGTTAGACAGGTTGTATTATCTAAGCTCTACTGTAGTAGTTAATGAAGGTGGTGTCGGTGCAGCAAGGTTAGACAGGTTGTATGTATCTGATAACTACTGTAGTAGTTAATGAAGGTGGTGTCGGTGCAGCAAGGTTAGACAGGTTGTATTATCTGAGCTCTACTGTAGTATTTAATGAAGGTGGTGTCGGTGCAGCAAGGTTAGACAGGTTGTATTATCTGAGCTCTACTGTAGTAGTTAATGAAGGTGGTGTCGGTGCAGCAAGGTTAGACAGGTTGTATGTATCTGAGCTCTACTATAGTATTTAATGAAGGTGGTGTTGGTGCAGCAAGGTTAGACAGGTTGTATTATCTGAGCTCTACTGTAGTATTTAATGAAGGTGGTGTCGGTGCAGCAAGGTTAGACAGGTTGTATGTATCTGAGCTCTACTGTAGTAGTTAATGAAGGTGGTGTCGGTGCAGCAAGGTTAGACAGGTTGTATTATCTGAGCTCTACTGTAGTATTTAATGAAGGTGGTGTCGGTGCAGCAAGGTTAGACAGGTTGTATTATCTGAGCTCTACTGTAGTATTTAATGAAGGTGGTGTCGGTGCAGCAAGGTTAGACAGGTTGTATGTATCTGAGCTCTACTGTAGTAGTTAATGAAGGTGGTGTCGGTGCAGCAAGGTTAGACAGGTTGTATGTATCTGAGCTCTACTATAGTATTTAATGAAGGTGGTGTTGGTGCAGCAAGGTTAGACAGGTTGTATTATCTGAGCTCTACTGTAGTATTTAATGAAGGTGGTGTCGGTGCAGCAAGGTTAGACAGGTTGTATTATCTGAGCTCTACTGTAGTATTTAATGAAGGTGGTGTCGGTGCAGCAAGGTTAGACAGGTTGTATGTATCTGATCTCTACTGTAGTAGTTAATGAAGGTGGTCTCGGTGCAGCAAGGTTAGACAGGTTGTATGTATCTGAGCTCTACTGTAGTAGTTAATGAAGGTGGTGTCGGTGCAGCAAGGTCAGACAGGTTGTATGTATTTGATCACTACTGTAGTAGTTAATGAAGGTGGTGTCGGTGCAGCAAGGTTAGGCAGGTTGTATGTATCTGAGCTCTACTGTAGTAGTTAATGAAGGTGGTGTCGGTGCAGCAAGGTCAGACAGGTTGTATGTATTTGATCACTACTGTAGTAGTTAATGAAGGTGGTGTCGGTGCAGCAAGGTTAGACAGGTTGTATGTATCTGATCACTACTGTAGTAGTTAATGAAGGTGGTGTCGGTGCAGCAAGGTTAGACAGGTTGTATGTATCTGAGCTCTACTGTAGTAGTTAATGAAGGTGGTGTCGGTGCAGCAAGGTTAGACAGGTTGTATTATCTGAGCTCTACTGTAGTAGTTAATGAAGGTGGTGTCGGTGCAGCAAGGTTAGACAGGTTGTATGTATCTGATAACTACTGTAGTAGTTAATGAAGGTGGTGTCGGTGCAGCAAGGTTAGACAGGTTGTATTATCTGAGCTCTACTGTAGTATTTAATGAAGGTGGTGTCGGTGCAGCAAGGTTAGACAGGTTGTATTATCTGAGCTCTACTGTAGTAGTTAATGAAGGTGGTGTCGGTGCAGCAAGGTTAGACAGGTTGTATGTATCTGAGCTCTACTATAGTATTTAATGAAGGTGGTGTTGGTGCAGCAAGGTTAGACAGGTTGTATTATCTGAGCTCTACTGTAGTATTTAATGAAGGTGGTGTCGGTGCAGCAAGGTTAGACAGGTTGTATGTATCTGAGCTCTACTATAGTATTTAATGAAGGTGGTGTCGCTGCAGCAAGGTTAGACAGGTTGTATTATCTGAGCTCTACTGTAGTATTTAATGAAGGTGGTGTCGGTGCAGCAAGGTTAGACAGGTTGTATGTATCTGAGCTCTACTATAGTATTTAATGAAGGTGGTGTCGCTGCAGCAAGGTTAGACAGGTTGTATTATCTGAGCTCTACTGTAGTATTTAATGAAGGTGGTGTCGGTGCAGCAAGGTCAGACAGGTTGTATGTATTTGATCACTACTGTAGTAGTTAATGAAGGTGGTGTCGGTGCAGCAAGGTTAGACAGGTTGTATGTATCTGATCACTACTGTAGTAGTTAATGAAGGTGGTGTCGGTGCAGCAAGGTTAGACAGGTTGTATGTATCTGAGCTCTACTGTAGTAGTTAATGAAGGTGGTGTCGGTGCAGCAAGGTTAGACAGGTTGTATTATCTGAGCTCTACTGTAGTAGTTAATGAAGGTGGTGTCGGTGCAGCAAGGTTAGACAGGTTGTATGTATCTGATAACTACTGTAGTAGTTAATGAAGGTGGTGTCGGTGCAGCAAGGTTAGACAGGTTGTATTATCTGAGCTCTACTGTAGTATTTAATGAAGGTGGTGTCGGTGCAGCAAGGTTAGACAGGTTGTATTATCTGAGCTCTACTGTAGTAGTTAATGAAGGTGGTGTCGGTGCAGCAAGGTTAGACAGGTTGTATGTATCTGAGCTCTACTATAGTATTTAATGAAGGTGGTGTTGGTGCAGCAAGGTTAGACAGGTTGTATTATCTGAGCTCTACTGTAGTATTTAATGAAGGTGGTGTCGGTGCAGCAAGGTTAGACAGGTTGTATGTATCTGAGCTCTACTATAGTATTTAATGAAGGTGGTGTCGCTGCAGCAAGGTTAGACAGGTTGTATTATCTGAGCTCTACTGTAGTATTTAATGAAGGTGGTGTCGGTGCAGCAAGGTTAGACAGGTTGTATTATCTGAGCTCTACTGTAGTATTTAATGAAGGTGGTGTCGGTGCAGCAAGGTTAAACAGGTTGTATGTATCTGATCACTACTGCAGTAGGGTTGTAAGGTGACATTACTCCTGAGGGTTTTTCTGATCACCATATTGTTACTGTTGATATTCACTTGTCATGTCCATGAAGGTTCACCTTATTGGTATTTCAACATGAAGATATTACATGACGCAATGTTTTGGGAAAGGTTTTTGGTGTTTTGGGAAAAATTGAGGGTTATTAATTTGAATTTTGAATCCTTGAGACAATGGTGGGTGGTTGGGAAGGCCCAAATACGTGTGTCTTGTCAACAGTATACTGCTCCGTCTAGTATTGAGTTAAAGAGACTATCAGGGCCCTTAAACAGGACATCACATCTATTGAATTGAAGTTGCTCACTCAGATGGACCCCGGAGCCCCTGGCATCAATGTTTTACAATCTGAGTTCTATAAGCACTGGGGTGCTACCCCAGCTGTCTATTGGGGGGGATTTTTATGAAGTGGTGTGTGAATCTTGTCATGAGTATTCTCTTCCTGTATCCTGTCAACGTGTTGTGCTTTCATTGTTGCAAAAGGGGGGGATTTGGCCCTTTTAAAAAAAACTGCCAACTTGTTGCATTGCTGTGTGCAGAATTTTAAATGATATCTACGTGTCTCTCAAACAGGTATATAGAATGAAGAAGGCTTTTGATCGTGTGGACCACCATGTTTAAAACAATGAAAGCCTTTGGGTTTGGGGATGTTTTTTTTGTCTTGGATGAGTTTACTGTCTGCTGGGGCCTCGTGTATGGGGAGGGTGGGTTGAGCTGCCCCATCCCCATCCAAAGGGGCATCAGGCAGGGATGCCCAATTTCAGGACTGATATATTGTCTAAAGTTAAACTGTTACATTGGTGCCGTGACCCGGATCACTGGTTGCTGCGGAAAAGGAGGAGGTCAAAAGGGAGGTGAGTGTAACTGGTGTGAAATGGCTAGCTAGTTAGCGGTGGTGCGCGCTAATAGCATTTCAATCAGTGACGTCACTTGCTCTAAGACCTTGAAGTAGTGGTTCCCCTTGCTCTGCAAGGGCCACGGCTTTTGTGGGGCGATGGGTAACGATGCCAAGAGGGTGACTGTTGACGTGTGCAGAGCGTCCCTGGTTCGCGCCCAGGTTGGGGCGAGGGGATGGGTGTAAAGTCTAAACTGTTACACAAGGCCTGGTGGACATCTCTTCTTGGATCATGGCTTTCTGGCTTCATGCAGCCCAGAGACTGTTGTACTGTGACGGTTCTAGCTGGGTGGATACAGCCGACACATTGATGAGGAGAGCAGGCTGTTTGGCTTAGACAAGCAACTTTTCCTCTTAAAGCTGGAGGGGGGTGATTTGTCTGGCCTGACTCCATTCTATGAGTCTGTTATGCAGGCTTGGAGAGTTTCCTCTTAAAGCTGGAGGGGGGGTGATTTGTCTGGTCTGACTCCATTCTATAAGTCTGTTATACAGGCTTGGAGAGTTTTCACCATGTTGGGGATGGGTGTCCATTCTGTGCTGAGTCTGAAACTCTGACACATCTGTTCTTACAGTGTCCCAGGTTGGTCGAGATGATTGACCTGATCACTGGTTGGTTCTCAGCTCTGGGAGAGGTTTTCTCTTCCCAAATGTTTATATTTGGGACAAAGTACAGGTTTAGTAGAAGGGATGTTGTTCTCTTACTTAACTTTGTGTCAGGGGCAGCTAAATTATCAATTTGATAGACATGAAAGAACAGTATTCGGGAACAGGGGACTGTGGACGTGCTGGAGGGGATGTTGGCAGCCAGATTGAGGGTTGAGTTTGCCTGTTACAAAATGGTTAACATTGATCTGTTTGAGTATGTGGGTTATTCAGAGGCTGTTATATTTAGTTACTGTGGCGGAAGATTTGGAGTTGTGTTTTTAATTAATGTTTAACCATGTTTTTGTTTAACCTCTCCTCTCTCTCTCTCTCTTGCTCTCTCTCCCCCTCCCTCGCTCTCTCTCCCCCTCCCTCCCCCCAGAGGATTCATCTCATACATAGAGACACCACACCAAGCTTTTTCAAGGTGGATATGGAAATTACAGGGATTGAGATGGAGTTAATCGGTGATGATGAGAGGATAGTATGGAAAGAAACTCTACAAAAATGTAGGAGAATATGTCAATCATAACTTTTTCTGACAGATGCTATGTAGAGTGATATAACCAATTTATGTTTCTTTCAGATGAATTCATCACTGAAACCCATTCAACTAGTAAGTAAACATGAGAGATACAAACCAATGACTTGAGGGTCAGTCAACATGGTTTACTGTAGGACCCGGACTAGTCCTGATTATAAAAGACTGTCTTCAAGAACAATGACATCTCTTCCAGGACTTGATGTAGATTAGCCTGTTTCTGAATGCCCCAATGACATCTCCTCCAGGACTTGATGTAGATTAGCCTGGTTCTGAATGTCCCAATGACATCTCCTCCAGGACGTGATGTAGATTAGCCTGGTTCTGAATGCCCCAATGACATCTCCTCCAGGACTTGATGGAGATTAGCCTGGTTCTGAATGCCCCAATGACATCTCCTCCAGGACTTGATGTAGATTAGCCTGGTTCTGAATGCCCCAATGACATCTCCTCCAGGACTTGATGTAGATCAGCCTGGTTCTGAATGCCCCAATGACATCTCCTCCAGGACTTGATGTAGATTAGCCTGGTTCTGAATGCCCCAGTCTGGTTTTCTATGTCTGTGAAACCGCCCCTAAATGTGAATTTGTGATATGTTCAGGTCGTTATTGTAAAACAGAATGTTTTCTCAATACTTTTATTTTAGGATTCTGCTTCTAAATGACTGAAATGTAAATGTACAAATGTAATTATTTTGTAACCTGACTCTCTCAGGTGCTGTGTTGGGGGCAGGAGGTCCGGCTGAGAACAGTCTGACTGGTTCTGCAGTGCAGCAGCTGCGTTCTGTACGGACAGAGTTTGTGAAACGAGTATCAGGACCTGTCCTGGATGGTCTGCTGGACAGACTCCTGCAACACACAGTCATCAACCAGGAGGAAATGGAGTCAGTGAAGGTGATAGCTGAGAGGGCAGAGAAGGCACGTGACATCATCGACATGGTGTTGAGAAAAGGAACTGAGTCAAGTTACAGGATGATCAACTTATTTGGGGAACTGGACCCTTGTCTTTGTTCACAGCTTCAGATCAACAGTGTTGGGCTTCCAACCTAATGGTAGAATGGATAGTAACAGTGTTGGGGTAACAACCTAATGGTAGAATAGATAGTAACAGTGTTGGGGTACCAACCTTATGGTAGAATGGATAGTAACAGTGTTGGGGTACCAACCTAATGGTAGAATGGATAGTAACAGTGTTGGGGTACCAACCTAATGGTAGAATGGATAGTAACAGTGTTGGGGTACCAACCTAATGGTAGAATGGTTAGTAACAGTGTTGGGCTTCCAACCTAATGGTAGAATGGATAGTAACAGTGTTGGGGTAACAACCTAATGGTAGAATAGATAGTAACAGTGTTGGGGTACCAACCTAATGGTAGAATGGATAGTAACAGTGTTGGGGTACCAACCTAATGGTAGAATGGATAGTAACAGTGTTGGGGTACCAACCTAATGGTAGAATGGATAGTAACAGTGTTGGGGTACCAACCTAATGGTAGAATGGTTAGTAACAGTGTTGGGGTACCAACCTAATGGTAGAATGGATAGTAACAGTGTTGGGGTACCAACCTAATGGTAGAATGGATAGTAACAGTGTTGGGGTACCAACCTAATGGTAGAATGGATAGTAACAGTGTTGGGGTATCAACCTAATGGTAGAATGGATAGTAACAGTGTTGGGGTATCAACCTAATGGTAGAATGGGTAGTAACAGTGTTGGGGTAAAAACCTAATGGACAGTAACAGTGTTGGGGTATCAACCTAATGGTAGAATGGGTAGTAACAGTGTTGGGGTACCAACCTAATGGACAGTAACAGTGTTGGGGTACCAACCTAATGGTAGAATGGACAGTAACAGTGTTGGGGTACCAACCTAATGGACAGTAACAGTGTTGGGGTACCAACCTAATGGTAGAATGGACAGTAACAGTGTTGGGGTTAAGTGTTGTAGTAACAGTGTTGATCCTGATCCTAGACCAATTAAATATAGTTTTTGGTTCCTACAATGGTTCCATAGTGCTCTATTCACTATGTAGTGCACTAGTATCGACCAGGGCCCTATTCCCTATGTAGTGCACTACTTTAGACCAGGGCCCATAGGGCTCTATATAGGGAATAGGACTCTGGTCTAAAGTAGTACACCCTAATAGGGAATAGTACTCTGGTCTAAAGTAGTGCACTATATAGGGAATAGGACTCTGGTCTATAGTAGTGCACTACATAGGGAATAGGGCCCTGGTCTAAAGTAGTACCACTATATAGGGAATAGGACTCTGGTCTAAAGTAGTGCACTATATAGGGAATAGGGCCCTGGTCTAAAGTAGTGCACTATATAGGGAATAGGGCTCTGGTCTAAAGTAGTGCACTACATAGGGAATAGGGCCCTGGTCTATAGTAGTGCACTACATAGGGAATAGGGTCCCATTTAGGACTATCATTTAACTTGGTGAGTATTCCACCACACTTCTGTCTGTTCACCATTGGTTGGCTGGGAAGCCTGTAAACATTCATCTAATACACACACATTAAGAATGAGACACACACACACACACAGTAACGCAAAAACATCTACTGCCCCGTGTCCCTGAACAGGTAAATAATGTGCCAAACAAAAACCAGAACAGGTAACCAAAACAACAGGGTGAAGAAAAACAAACAGCTCCGTTCCGTTCGTTCTGCTTCGCTGATCAGTCCTCCGTCTATCGCTAAGCAACGGTCACTAGGCTGACACTACAACCCAGAGCCATGGATACAGGAAACTGGCCCATGTCCAGCTGTAGCATACGGGTCCATACAAATAGGCTCTAATCTCAACTGGCACCCTCTTCCCTATGAAGTGCACTACTTTAGACCAGAGCTGTGAGGGAAGTAGTACATTATATAAGGAGGAGGGTGCCATTTGAGGGTGTGATCATAGACTACAGAGTTTGTGTGATTGTCTCTGGTTTAGACGTGACAGTCTAGTGCGCAGAGATGAGTGGGAGAGGGGAGTCTAGAGCTGTTTTCGAATACCCATACTAACATACTGTATACTACATACTTAATGAGAAAATACTACATACTATTAGTTCATTTTAGTATACTGTATATTACATACTTAATGAGTATATACTACATACTATTAGTTAATTTTAGTATACTGTATACTACATACTTAATGAGTATATACCACATACTATTAGTTAATTTTAGTATACTGTATACTATTAGTTCATTTTAGTATACTGTAACCGACCAGCTCGTTGCCTTCTCTACCGGAAGTTGATGCTGTTGCTATGCAACCTCTTGCTAGCTAGTTAGCGTAACAAATTACTAGTTACACATTGTTAGACTTTGGGTGTGTTATTACATTAAATCTGGAGTGCTGGACGCTCAGACAGAGGAGTAGGGTTGATTTGAGCTTTCTGGTGCTGCTGGAAACAATCTGTTTACGCCTTTTTCCCCCGATGTTTACTGACACTGGTCATATTCAACGGGTGTTGAGCGCCTCGTAAATTCATTATTCTGCGCTCTGGTCTCTCAGGCGAGATGCTCTGAAATCGGAGTAGAGACAGAGAGAATTTACGAAAACACAACGACTATACCATTTAGCTAAGCTAAGAATGACGGGAATAATCAAGTCAATAAACGTTGAGTAGTTAGTTGGCCTGTAGTTAATATACTGACACGTTTGATGTATAAGTAGCAAACTACTGTAGCGTCAGGTAGGTAGCTAACATACAGGTACATACAGCTGTATATGATGTGTGGTTCGTAAGGACAGCGTAGCTAGCAAATTATCAGCCAACATAACGTGTAAGGTAACTTATTTGAAAAGTAATTACTTTCTTACATTGCTCAACATTTTCTGAACATTTGTCATAATTTGTTAAAGCAATGACTTTGTATCCGCTGTCGTTGGACTTCAGCAACATACTTTCCACTATTTTCTTCAAATCTGAAAACTATGTGAAGCCCCGCCCACTTCATGAAGAATTGCATTATGGGCCCAAAGTATGGAATTAGTGTGTTCTGCTTGTAAATGTAATATTTTGGCGAATACGTACGAGATCCGGGAACTTTTGGCAAACTAAACTATATCATACTATGACCAATAAGCATACTATCTACTCAAATCACGTTGCAAATAGTACGGTTAGTGTGGTTAGTATGAGTATTAGAAAACGAACTTCCATCTGAAATGACACCCTATTGGAGGAGATGAGGGGAGACTAAGATTACCATCTGAAATGACACCCTATTGGAGGAGATGAGGAGAGTCTAGGACTACCATCTGAAATGACACCCTATTGGAGGAGATGAGGGGAGTCTAGGATTACCATCTGAACTGACACCCTATTGGAGGAGATGAGGGGGTCGAGGACTACCATCTGAAATGACACCCTATTGGAGGAGATTGTAAACATGTATTGTATATATATTGTAAACATGTATTGTGATGTTATTGGAATGTACTTACTGTATTTGCATACTCACTGTGAATGTGTCTGGGAAACTGGCTCTGAGAATTTGGCATTCAACTTAAAACCACAGAAATGTATTTGATGAATATATTGTACAGTGTTGGCCTGTTAGAGGTTAATGAGAGAGGCTGAATATCAACACAACCATCTCAGTCTATCAGCAGTTTTCTCAGTGAGAGCCTCACGTCTGGAACACATTGACCATTGACAGACATACGGAGCTGTGTAACCTGTCACCCCTTTACCAATGACTTGAGAGTGGTTGAAGGACAAATAAGGAGCTGTTAACCTGTCACCCCTTTACCAATGACTTGAGAGTGGTTGAAGGACAAATAAGGAGCTGTTAACCTGTCACTCCTTTCCCAATGACTTGAGAGTGTCTGAAGGACATATAAGGAGATGTGTGACCTGTCACTCCTTTACCAATGACTTGAGAGTGTCTGAAGGACATATAAGGAGCTGTGTGACCTGTCACTCCTTTACCAATGACTTGAGTGGTTGAAGGACATATAAGGAGATGTGTGACCTGTCACTCCTTTACCAATGACTTGAGAGTGTCTGAAGGACATATAAGGAGCTGTGTGACCTGTCACTCCTTTACCAATGACTTGAGAGTGTCTGAAGGACATATAAGGAGCTGTGTGACCTGTCACTCCTTTACCAATGACTTGAGAGTGTCTGAAGGACATATAAGGAGCTGTGTGACCTGTCACTCCTTTACCAATGACTTGAGTGGTTGAAGGACATATAAGGAGATGTGTGACCTGTCACTCCTTTACCAATGACTTGAGAGTGTCTGAAGGACATATAAGGAGCTGTGTGACCTGTCACTCCTTTACCAATGACTTGAGAGTGTCTGAAGGACATATAAGGAGCTGTGTGACCTGTCACTCCTTTACCAATGACTTGAGAGTGTCTGAATGACATATAAGGAGCTGTTCAACCTACGTTGATCTACCTGCCCAGGAACTACAGTTAAACTAGCTAGCTGGCTAAATCTGTCACATTTACAGAAATGATGACTGATGTGAAGTACCTCTGTCAAATACATTTTCAATAAATGACAGGAAAAGGAATGGAATGTATTTGTCTGTGCATGTCTATCTCTGAATGTGTGTTGGTCTCTGTGTGTGAATGTGTCTTTGATTAGTGTGATTAGTTCAATGTAACTTCCCATTATAAATAGTGTATTTTTAACTTCATATGCTATACATTATAATCAATATTTTGGGGGAGTTTGCAGAATCATTGTCTATCATTGGTTACCCATCCTATCATGTTCCCTTAACAACACAGATATGACCGTCTTGCGTCCTTCTGCCGAACCTGGTTGTTGTCACACTGCCCTCTGCTGGTAGCACTGCAAAACATCACTTAATCAAATCCTGATATAAAATAATACAAAATGCACTTGTACCAGATAGAATATGAATTTATGGGCTGAATACTTGCATTAAGTGTATGAAAACGTTACATGACATAAATATTAATCTATAATATAATCGTATACATGTTGAACCAGCCCACTGTGTTGAAATAGGAAGTACATTTATAAGGAAGTAAATGAAAAAATGGACAATATCAGTAGAAGAAAAATGTTTCTAAGGTTTGTACTGTACCGTTCTTTTACAATTTTATGGAGAAAAGTGGTTCGGAGAAGTTAGGCCATCGCACAGGTAAGACATCCACAAAATGGTTAAGTTATTACAATACTGATTTCAACTTTCAATAATGATTATTTTAGGCTTCCTTACATTGATGCTGATTCATATTGATCAGCCTAGTCAATATGAATCAATGTTATATTATAGTCTACAGGGCTATGAGGTAGGTAGGGTATGGGAGATTGACTGCACATGACCGTGATTATTGTCTTTGCGCTCTTTCA
The DNA here is from genome assembly GCF_057628025.1 of Oncorhynchus mykiss. Classification (NCBI taxonomy): domain Eukaryota; kingdom Metazoa; phylum Chordata; class Actinopteri; order Salmoniformes; family Salmonidae; genus Oncorhynchus; species Oncorhynchus mykiss. The sequence continues at coordinate 2,266,265 of NC_143040.1, forward strand.
CTTCACGTAAACTAGTTTCTTTGAAAAATAAAAGTAATTCTCGTCAATTCGGGCAAGTAAAAGTGACGTGCGGCAATGGGTATTGAAACTAAATGAAGGGCTCATGTGAAAAGTTTTTGCCGCCATCACAACAACTGGGAACAACTGGGAGCTCTGAAAAATACGATGTCAGCTCTCGAGAAAGAGAACGGTTCAAATCGATTTTTCCCAGTCAGATTTATTTTTTTACCGAGATCCCTGTGGTTTTGAATGCGACATTAAGTTGATAAACTCAGAAAGGTGGTGATCTGCTTTGCTCACTAGTTACCACATCCACAAAGTAAGAAGGTCCGCCTACCCGACCAATCAGATGAGGGAGTGTGATGACGCAATAGCTTACCCGACCAATCATATGGTTGCGGGAAACGCTGCAATCTCCAAATGGTAAATCTCGAGTTCAAGTTTTGAGGACCAAATAACGAAATACATTCAGGAACAAGAACTGGCAACGTCACTAAAATTCATAACATCAGGAAAATACAAACGTTTTGGCCAAAGAATTAAGTGGGCGTTTTTCTTTTTTTCGATAACTAGTATTTAAATGATTAGATCAACTGTTTGTTTTTTACGCAATACAAAGCCTTGACAAGAATGACGCGCTCGGCCCACTATTTATTGTTTCTGCAGTAAGGATTCACCCTCTTCAGAGAATTATTGTGTAACTTATCTGCAGGTAATCGTTGTTTTGAGCTCAAAAAGCACCTCGTAGCTGTATGTAAACCAGGGAGCGAAATGAACGGCTCTTTCACCGATGCAATTCGGTTACCGACGTTCACCAAAAAGATCCGTTCAAAAACAACCTGTCGTTATCGAACGACCCATCACTAGTTGAAACAGGAAATATTTGTATAAGGAAGTAGAGGAAGTAACGGACGTTATCGTCGAAGAAACATGTTTCAGAGGTTTGTAGCTTTCTTTTACAATGTAATGTAGAAAAGTATTTTTGAGAAGTTAAGTCATCATAAAGAGAGAGATGATTTAGGGGTTAAGACATCCGCCAAGTTAATACAATATTGATTTAAACGTTCAATTATTATTTTAGGCTTATTTACATTGGTATTGATTCATAGTGATTTAAGCTAATCAATAAGATCCAATGTGATGTGAGAAAGGCTACAGGGCTATGAGCTATGGTATTATTGTTATCGGTGATTGACAGCACATTAAGGTGATTATTATCTGAGGAAACTGGCTCACTTTCACTTTTTGAAAGAAGACGTGCATCGGAATTATGTAAAGCTGTCATTAAATCAAATAGTCTGTCTCGTCAAGTAAATGTGACGTTCAACAATGTGCATATAAACTATTTAAATGTGAGGCTAAATCAAATATTAAGTTTAAAGCTTTCTGGTGACAGATCAGGAAGGCGGTCGTCCGTTTGGCGAACTGCAGTTGCGCTCGATATAACGTCACCCGCTCATCTATGCGCGTTGTGAACCCCGGCACGCCTTTAATCAGAATGTAATCCCCGGTGCGCCGGACGAGATAAACGGATCGCAACTCAAATGAACTCAATCAGTGCATGGGTCTATTCACTAAACCAGGGATGGGCAACTGGCGGCCCGCAACCAAGAATAAAAAACAGTGTTTTGGAACTCAGTCTGGATCCCAACTTCCTGTTGAGAAAACACACGGTGCAGTTTGTAAATGTGGTTGAGCATCAGCAGTCAGTCTATTAGCCCATGTTAATAAAACTTGCAATAAACATGGTTGAATTACCAACCGGGGTGGGTCCCATTGGTCCCATTGCTCATCAGTTATTGTCACGGCTTTCTTCTGTTGAAGGAGAGGCGGACCAAAACGCAGCGTGGTTATTGTGATACATCTTTAATGAATATGATAAATGAACAATATACAAAACAAGTAATGTGAAAAACCGAAAACAGCCCTATCTGGTGTAACAAAGACAGGAACAATCACCCACAAAACCCAACACAAAACAGGCTACCTAAATATGGCTCCCAATCAGAGACAATGACTAACACCTGCCTCTGATTGAGAACCATATCAGGCCAAACACAGAAACAGACAAACTAGACACACAGAACATAGAATGCCCACTCAGATCACACCCTGACCAACCAAAACATAGAAACAGACAAACTAGACATCCAACATAGAATTCCCACTCAGATCACACCCTGACCAACCAAAACATAGAACATACAAAGCAAACTAGGGTCAGGGTGTGACAGTTAACATATTAAAAACTGGTAAAACTCATAGGAAACTCAACTCATAGGAATCCCCACCCAGTTGACTACTTTTAAAATGGTTGTAGGCCTCAACCACATTCCGTTCTAAAACAGATTATATCCATGATGAGTCCTCCATCTCCAGGGCAACAGGCACAACTCCAATATAAAGTTGTTTTTTCCCCTCGCAACAACCGAACCGTTACGAAACTTCTATTAGATCAAATAACGTAGCAATTTAGTAATTCAATTTTTTGTTGACAAATGTCAGCTAATAAGGATCCAAGTCAAATCAAATGAATAACATATTGGACTGTGTATCTTTAATAACATAGTGGACTGTGTATCTTTAATAACATAGTGGACTGTGTATCTTTAATAACATAGTGGACTGTGTATCTTTAATAACATAGTGGACTGTGTATCTTTAATAACATAGTGGACTGTGTATGTTTAATAACATAGTGGACTGTGTATCTTTAATAACATAGTGGACTGTGTATCTTTAATAACATAGTGGACTGTGTATCTTTAATAACATATTGGACTGTGTATCTTTAATAACATAATGGACTGTGTATCTTTAATAACATAGTGGACTGTGTATCTTTAATAACATAGTGGACTGTGTATCTTTAATAACATAGTGGACTGTGTATCTTTAATAACATAGTGGACTGTGTATGTAACATATTGGACTGTGTATCTTTAATAACATAGTGGACTGTGTATCTTTAATAACATATTGGGCTGTGTATCTTTAATAACATAGTGGACTGTGTATCTTTAATAACATAGTGGACTGTGTATCTTTAATAACATAGTGAACTGTGTATCTTTAATAACATAGTGGACTGTGTATCTTTAATAACATAGTGGACTGTGTATCTTTAATAACATAGTGGACTGTGTATCTTTAATAACATAGTGGACTGTGTATCTTTAATAACATAGTGGACTGTGTATCTTTAATAACATAGTGGACTGTGTATCTTTAAAACATAGTGGACTGTGTATCTTTAATAACATAGTGGACTGTGTATGTTGGATAACATAGTGGACTGTGTATGTTGGATAACATATTGGACTGTGTATCTTTAATAACATAGTGGACTGTGTATCTTTAATAACATAGTGGACTGTGTATCTTTAAAACATAGTGGACTGTGTATCTTTAATAACATAGTGGACTGTGTATCTTTAATAACATAGTGGACTGTGTATCTTTAATAACATAGTGGACTGTGTATCTTTGATAACATAGTGGACTGTGTATGTTGGATACAATATGAAGTCGCTGATTGAACTCTTTGACCACAGATAGTAAATGTGTTGTCATTGTTTATGGTTCTTCAACAATGTTCAGAAATATTGACTGTTCTGTTATTTCTTATTGTAGCTGAGTGAGTTTTGACTTACATCTAATATGAGTCTCTCTGGGGAGAGAGAGGAGGAGACCACGGCCTCTAAAATGAGTCTCTCTGGGGAGAGAGAGGAGGGGACCACTGACTCTAAAATGACTCAAGAGACCAGTTCTAAGTGGTAAGAGATTAAATGTAAAATATACATTTCTCTTAAAGATATAAAACTAAAGGGAAAAGTATTCCCAAATTATATCAAATGTAGGTCTACAGTCGTGGCCAAAAGTTTTGAGAATGACACAAATATTAGTTTTCACAAAGTCTGCTGCCTCAGTGTCTTTAGATATTTTTGTCAGATGTTACTATGGAATACTGAAGTATAATTACAAGCATTTCATAAGTGTCAAAGGCTTTTATTGACAATTACATGAAGTTGATGCAAAGAGTCAATATTTGCAGTGTTGACCCTTCTTTTTCAAGACCTCTGCATTCCACCCTGGCATGCTGTCAATTAACTTCTGGGCCACATCCTGACTGATGGCAGCCCATTCTTGCATAATCAATGCTTGGAGTTTGTCAGAATTTGTGGGGTTTTGTTTGTCCACCCACCTGTTGAGGATTGACCAGAAGTTCTCAATGGGATTAAGGTCTGGGGAGTTTCCTGGCCATGGACCCAAAATATTGATCTGTTTTTTCTTCCCCGAGCCACTTAGTTATCACTTTTGCCTTATGGTAAGGTGCTCCATCATGCTGGAAAAGGCATGGTTCGTCACCAAACTGTTTCTGGATGGTTGGGAGAAGTTGCTCTCAGAGAATGTGTTGGTACCATTCTTTATTCATGGCTGTGTTCTTAGGCAAAATTGTGAATGAGCCCATTCCCTTGGCTGAGAAGCAACCCCACACATGAATGGTCTCAGGATGCTTTACTGTTGGCATGACACAGAACTGATGGTAGCGCTCACCTTGTCTTCTCCGGACAAGCTTTTTTCTGGATGCCCCAAACAATCGGAAAGGGGATTCATCAGAGAAAATGACTTTACCCCAGCCCTCAGCAGTCCAATCCCTGTACCTGTTGCAGAATATCAGTCTGTCCCTGACTTTTTTCCTGGAGAGAAGTGGCTTCTTTGCTGCCCTTCTTGACACCAGGCCATCCTCCAAAAGTCTTCACCTCACTGTGCGTGCAGATGCACTCACACCTGCCTGCTGCCATTCCTGAGCAAACTTTGTACTGGTGGTGCCCCGATTCTACAGCTGAATCAACTTTAGGAGACGGTCCTGGCGCTTGCTGGACTTTGGGAGCCCTGAGGCCTTCTTCACAACAATTGAACCGCTCTCCTTGAAGCTCTTGATTATCCAATAAATGGTTGATTTAGGTGCGATCTTACTGGCAGCAATATCCTTGCCCGTGAATCCCTTTTTTCGTGCAAAGCAATGATGACAGCACGTGTTTCCTTGCAGGTAACCATGGTTGACAGAGGAAGAACAATGATTCCAAGCACAACCCTCATTTTGAAGCTTCCAGTCTGTTATTCAAACTCAATCAGCATGACAGTGTGATCTACAGCCTTATCCTCATCAACACTCGCACCTGTGTTAAGAAGACAATCACTGACATGATGTCAGCTGGTCCTTTTGCGGCAGGGCTGAAATGCAGTGGAAATGTTTTTGGGGGATTCAGTTCATTTGCATGGCAAAGAGGGACTTTGAAAATCATCTGATCACTCCTCATAACATTCTGGAGTATATGCAAATTGCCAACATACAAACTGAGGCAGCAGACTTTGTGAAAATTAATATTAATTCTCAAAACTTTTGGCCATGACTGTACATCATTCATTTAAAAGGCCAAAAATGGATTTACCAATTGCAGACTGTAGCTTTATAAGAAACATCAGGCCTAGAAGTTCCACTATACAGTTGTTAAAATGAAGTAGATGAGGATTTGATGTGATATTGATGAGGTGTTCTGTCTCCCTGTTTTGTTCAGTGTCCAGAAGCCCAGAGCAGAGTCACCTACAACCAGCCTGCTATCAATGAAGAGTGATCAGCCACCTGCTTTCAGCCAGGAACCATTACCAGATGACAATAAGGAAGTGGAGAGTTTGGACAGTGAGGATGTATTAAAGATCACACACAACCTTCTGGACAGAAGAAGTAAGACTGTGTTTCATACAATATCACAAAGAATGGTACAAAGGCCCTTATAAAACACACACACAAACTTATGAGTCCCAACTCTCATTGTTTTCCTACAGGTCAAACTCTGCTGATAGTCCAACATGACATTAAGGCTAAACTGAAACACAAGTATCAACACATATCTGAAGGAATTGGACACCATGGAAATCAATGTTTGTTCAAAGACATCTACACAGACCTCTACATCACAGAGGGTGGAAGTGGAGGGCTCAATAATGAACATGAGGTTAGACAGATAGAGATGGCATCCAATAAACAAAACACACAAGAGACACCAATCAAATGCAACGACATCTTCAAGCCTTTACCTGGACAAGACAAACCTATCAGAACTGTGCTGACCAAAGGAATCGCTGGCATTGGAAAAACAGTTTCTGTGCAGAAGGTCATCCTTGACTGGGCAGAGGGAAAAGCAAATCAGGACGTTCATTTCATGCTTCCTCTTCCTTTCCGTGATCTGAACCTGAAAAAGGACCAATACAGTCTGATGCAACTTCTTGCCCACTACTTCTCAGAGCTGAAAGAGATTGACAGCATTGAAGATGGTGAAACCAAAACTGTTTTCATTTTTGATGGTCTGGATGAGTGTCGACTTCCTCTAGACTTCAAAAACAATGAGAAGTGCTGTGATGTCACGAAGCCAACCTCAGTGGACGTGCTGCTGACAAACCTCATCAAGGGGAATTTGCTTCCCTCTGCTCTACTCTGGATAACTTCACGACCTGCAGCAGCCAATCAGATCCCTCCTGAGTGTGTTGACCAGATGACAGAGGTACGAGGGTTCAATGATCCACAGAAGAAGGAGTACTTCAGGAAGAAAATCACAGATCAGAAACTGGCCAATGAAATCATCAAACACATGAAGACATCAAGGAGCCTCCACATCATGTGCCACATGCCAGTGTTCTGTTGGATATCAGCCACTGTCCTTGAGATGATGCTGAAAGAGGCAGAGAAGGATGAAGTCCCCAAAACTCTGACCCAGATGTACTCACACTTCATTCTCATCCAAATCATTGCGAAGAACAAGAAGTACCACAAAGCCACAGAGACGAACCCAAAGGAAATGTCTCAGTCAGACAAAGCGATGATCCTGAAACTGGCAAAGCTGGCTTTCCAACAGCTGCTGAAGGGCAACCTGATCTTCTATGAGGAGGAACTGAGAGAGTGTGGGTTTGATGTCACAGAGGCATCAGAGTACTCAGCATTGTGTACAGAGATCTTTAAAGAGGAATCTGGGCTGTACCAAGACAAGGTCTACAGCTTTGTGCATCTGAGCATTCAGGAGTTTCTAGCAGCAGTGCATGCTTTAGAATCATGTCTGGGCAAGGAGGAAAATGTTTTCTCCCCCAAAGCAGTCCCTACTGATGATGAAGAAGAGGAGGAGGAGTCAATCCAGTTGTTTGACTTACACAGGAGAGCAGTGGACCAGGCCTTGAAGAGTGAGAATGGACACCTGGACCTGTTCCTCCGCTTCCTTCTGGGTCTCTCACTGGAGTCCAATCAGAATCTGTTACGAGGCCTTCTGACACAGACAGGAAGTACAACACAGACCAATGAGGAAACAGTTAAAAGAACAGTCAGGTACCTTTCAGACAAGATCAACCAGGAATCCTCACCAGAAAGGATCATCAACTTGTTCCACTGTCTGAATGAACTTGGTGCCAACTCTCTAGTTGAAGACATGCAGACCTCCCTGCATTCAGGAACTCTTTCAGAAACAAGACTAAAACCTGACCAATGTTCAGCCCTGGCCTTCCTGTTACTGATGTCAGAGGAGGTGCTGGATGAGTTTGACCTGAAAACATACAACACATCAGAGAAAGGTTATCAGAGGTTGCTGTCGGTAGTGAGAACCTGTAAGAGAGCACTGTAAGTTCTGTTATTGAGTTGATGTATACAGTATCATTATAATGAAGGATTTGTATATCTAACAGATTATCTCCTCTCTCCAGACTGGAAAGCTGTAAACTCACATATAAATCCTGTGAGACTCTGACCTCAGCTCTGCAGACACCAAACTCCCCCCTGAGAGAACTGGACCTCAGCTACAATGACCTGGGAGACAGAGGAGTGGAGCTGCTCTGTGTTGGACTAACCAGTCCACTCTGCAACATACAGACACTAGTGTGAGTTAAATAACTTGACAATGAGTTATTATGTGTGTTTGAACATTTGTTAATCCTGTGCTCTTCTGCCCTCTAGTCTAGGTCAGTGTGGTCTGACAGAGGGTACCTGTTCTGATCTGGCCTCAGTCCTGAGTTCACCCAGCTCACAACTGAAACAACTGGAGCTGAGAGACAATGACCTGCAGGACTCAGGAGTTACACTGCTGTCTGCTGGACTGGTGGATCCAGACTGTAAACTACACACACTGGGGTAAGTACAGCTGTTTCAGTCAGGTTGGTACTGAGCTGAGTTACACTGCTGTCTGCTGGACTGGAGGATCCAGACTGTAAACTACACACACTGGGGTAAGTACAGCTGTTTCAGTCAGGTTGGTACTGAGCTGAGTTACACTGCTGTCTGCTGAACTGGAGGATCCAGACTGTAAACTACACACACTGGGGTGAGTACAGCTGTTTCAGTCAGGTCGGTAATGAGCTTATTAAAACAAATGATCAGAAAATCTTATTTTTTATCACATTGTTTGTGTCATGGACAAATGTATTGGTGTCCTACAAGATGATTGACACCAGTACATCAACCTAGACAGCTGTTGTGTGTCTCTCTGTAGGCTGTCTGGCTGTCTGGTCACAGAGGAGGGCTGTGCTGCTCTGTCTTCAGCTCTGAGGTCAAACCCCTCCCACCTGAAAGAGCTGGACCTGAGCTACAATCACCCAGGAGTCTCTGCAGGGGGACTGCTTTCAGCTGCTCTGGTGGATCCCACATATAAACTGACGAAGCTGAAGTAAGTCAGAATAGATGTCCTAATAGTGTGAGCAGCGGTTGTGTCATATGTAGTGTAGTAGGGTCAGTAACATGAGGACATGATGGTAGAAATAAGGGGAACTTTACTCAGCAGGCTGAGCACTCCAACACAGCATACATCATCACCACATGAATACTCTTCTTCTGCATCTCTGATATCCTGTTGGAATTGTACTCTGTTCTGTATGTAGTAGGTAGGATAGAATACCTGTATGTCTCTAGTAATGAATTGTACTCTGTTCTGTATGCAGTAGGTAGGATAGAATACCTGTATGTCTCTGTTCTGTATGCAGTAGGTAGGATAGAATACCTGTATGTCTCTAGTAATGAATTGTACTCTGTTCTGTATGCAGTAGGTAGGATAGAATACCTGTATGTCTCTAGTAATGAATTGTACTCTGTTCTGTATGCAGTAGGTAGGATAGAATACCTGTATGTCTCTAGTAATGAATTGTACTCCGTTCTGTATGCAGTAGGTAGGATAGAATACCTGTATGTCTCTAGTAATGAATTGTACTCCGTTCTGTATGAAGTACAGTGCCTTGCGAAAGTATTCGGCCCCCTTGAACTTTGCGACCTTTTGCCACATTTCAGGCTTCAAACATAAAGATATAAAACTGTATTTTTTTGTGAAGAATCAACAACAAGTGGGACACAATCATGAAGTGGAACGACATTTATTGGATATTTCAAACTTTTTTAACAAATCAAAAACTGAAAAATTGGGCGTACAAAATTATTCAGCCCCTTTACTTTCAGTGCAGCAAACTCTCTCCAGAAGTTCAGTGAGGATCTCTGAATGATCCAATGTTGACCTAAATGACTAATGATGATTAATACAATCCACCTGTGTGTAATCAAGTCTCCGTATAAATGCACCTGCACTGTGATAGTCTCAGAGGTCCGTTAAAAGCGCAGAGAGCATCATGAAGAACAAGGAACACACCAGGCAGGTCCGAGATACTGTTGTGAAGAAGTTTAAAGCCGGATTTGGATACAAAAAGATTTCCCAAGCTTTAAACATCCCAAGGAGCACTGTGCAAGCAATAATATTGAAATGGAAGGAGTATCAGACCACTGCAAATCTACCAAGACCTGGCCGTCCCTCTAAACTTTCAGCTCATACAAGGAGAAGACTGATCAGAGATGCAGCCAAGAGGCCCATGATCACTCTGGATGAACTGCAGAGATCTACAGCTGAGGTGGGAGACTCTGTCCATAGGACAACAATCAGTCGTATATTGCACAAATCTGGCCTTTATGGAAGAGTGGCAAGAAGAAAGCCATTTCTTAAAGATATCCATAAAAAGTGTTGTTTAAAGTTTGCCACAAGCCACCTGGGAGACACACCAAACATGTGGAAGAAGGTGCTCTGGTCAGATGAAACCAAAATTGAACTTTTTGGCAACAATGCAAAACGTTATGTTTGGCGTAAAAGCAACACAGCTCATCACCCTGAACACACCATCCCCACTGTCAAACATGGTGGTGGCAGCATCATGGTTTGGGCCTGCTTTTCTTCAGCAGGGACAGGGAAGATGGTTAAAATTTATGGGAAGATGGATGGAGCCAAATACAGGACCATTCTGGAAGAAAACCTGATGGAGTCTGCAAAAGACCTGAGACAGGGACGGAGATTTGTCTTCCAACAAGACAATGATCCAAAACATAAAGCAAAATCTACAATGGAATGGTTCAAAAATAAACATATCCAGGTGTTAGAATGGCCAAGTCAAAGTCCAGACCTGAATCCAATCGAGAATCTGTGGAAAGAACTGAAAACTGCTGTTCACAAATGCTCTCCATCCAACCTCACTGAGCTCGAGCTGTTTTGCAAGGAGGAATGGGAAAACATTTCAGTCTCTCGATGTGCAAAACTTATAGAGACAATACCCCAAGCGACTTACAGCTGTAATCGCAGCAAAAGGTGGCGCTACAAAGTATTAACTTAAGGGGGCTGAATAATTTTGCACGCCCAATTTTTCAGTTTTTGATTTGTTAAAAAAGTTTGAAATATCCAATAAATGTCGTTCCACTTCATGATTGTGTCCCACTTGTTGTTGATTCTTCACAAAAAAATACAGTTTTATATCTTTATGTTTGAAGCCTGAAATGTGGCAAAAGGTCACAAAGTTCAAGGGGGCCGAATACTTTCGCAAGGCACTGTAGGTAGGATAGAATACCTGTATGTCTCTAGTAATGAATTGTACTCTGTTCTGTATGCAGTAGGTAGGATAGAATACCTGTATGTCTCTAGTACTGAATTGTACTCCATTCTGTATGCAGTAGGTAGGATAGAATACCTGTATGTCGCTAGTAATGAATTTTACTCTGTTCTGTATGCAGTAGGTAGGATACTAATGAACTGGGATAGTGCACCAGAACACAGCAATATGGTTTAAATGTTGACTGCTTTATTAGGGTTTTGTCAGTCAATAACCTGTTTCTCCTACAGTGTGGATCATGGTGGAGAGTGCAGGCTGAAATCAGGGCTGAGGAAATGTAAGTCTCTTCAATCCTAATTAACTGCATATTCAGAACTATAGTAACATAGTAACTAATCAATACTTGTTCTGTACCTACAAAACAACATTTTATGTGAAGATGTGGTTTGATTAAACTCTCCTTTCATCTACAGATGCCTGTCATCTCACCCTGGACCCAGATACAGCACACCCAAACCTGAGACTGTCTGAGGGGAACAGGAAGGTGACACGGGTGTTGAAGGAGCAGCATTATGAAGACCATCCAGACAGATTTGATTGTCATTGCCAAGTTGTCTGCAGTGAAGTAATTTCTGGAGGTCGTTATTACTGGGAGGTGGAGAGGTATGGTGACATGGCTGACATTGGTGTGGTGTACAAAGGAATGAAGAGGAAGGGACGGGAGGATGACAGTTGGATTGGACTCAATAGGAAGTCCTGGTGTTTATACTGCTATGATAGTGCTTATGAATTTATCCATGCTGGAGTCAGCAGATCCATCTCTGGTCGTTATTCTCACAGAGTTGGAGTATATCTGGACTGGCCAGCTGGTACTTTGTCCTTCTATAGTGTGTCCTCCTCTGGTACACTGACACACCTTCACACAGAACACACCACATTCACTGAACCCCTCTATCCTGGATTTGGGGTTTACTCCTCCTCCTCAGTGACCCTGTGTCAGATAGATGACCAACACATTCAGAGGTGAGTCATAGCAATGTTTCATCATTTGTTTTCCCCTGGAATAATTTCTACAGTTAGATTAGTAGTAGTGGTGTTTTTTAATGTGTTCTCTTGGACCAACAGACAGTTAGATGTGGCACAAGCTCAGTGTTTTATGAGGGGGACGTATGTGTGTGGAGGTTGATACCTGGTGACTTCACATCTCTAGGGGGGTGTGTAACTCATGATACCTGGTGACTTCACATCTCTAGAGGGGTATGTAACTCATGATACCTGGTGACTTCACATCTCTAGGGGGGAATGTAACTCATGATACCTGGTGACTTCATCTCTAGGGGGTTATGTAACTCATGATACCTGGTGACTTCATCTCTAGGGGGGAATGTAACTCATGATACCTGGTGACTTCATCTCTAGGGGGGAATGTAACTCATGATACCTGGTGACTTCACATCTATAAGCAATGTCCACCTGAGGGATCCTGAGTGTCGCAGACCAGGGTTCGATCCCGGGCTGTATCGCAACCGGCCGTGAGGGCGGCGCACAATTGGCCTAGCGTTGTCCGGGTTAGGGGAGGGTCTGGGGTAGGGGAGGGTTTGGCTGGGGTAGGGGAGGGTCTGAGGTATGGGAGGGTTTGGCTGGTGTAGGGGAGGTTCTGGGGTAGGGGAGGATCTGGCTGGGGTAGGGAAGGTTCTGGGGTAGGGGAGGGTCTGGCTGGGGTAGGGGAGGCTCTGGGGTAGAGGAGGGTCTGGGGTAGGGGAGGGTCTGGCTGGTGTAGGGGAGGCTCTGGCTGGGGTTGGGGAGGTTCTGGGGTAGGGGAGGTTCTGGGGTAGGGGAGGGTCTGGGGTAGGGGAGGTTCTGGGGTAGGGGAGGGTCTGGCTGGGATAGGGGAGGCTCTGGGGTAGGGGAGGGTCTGGGGTAGGGGATGCTCTGGCTGGGGTAGGGGAGGGTCTGGGGTAGGGGAGGTTCTGGGATAGGGGAGGTTCTGGGGCAGGGGAGGTTCTGGGGTAGGGGAGGGTCTGGGGTAGGGGGGGGTCTGGGGTATGGTAGGGTCTCAAGGGGAGGGTCTGGGGTAGGGGAGGGTCTGGGGTAGGGTTGGTTCTGGGGTAGGGGAGGTTTTGGGTTAGGGAAAGGTCTGGGGTAGGGGAGATTCTGGGGTAGGGGAGGTTCTGGGGTAGGGGAGGTTCTGGCTGTAGGCCGCCATTTTAAATAAGATATTTTTCTTATTGTTCTTATCGTATTGACTTGCCTAGTTAAATAATAAAATAATAATATAACTAAATATAATATATTTAGTTGAATCAGTCTATCCTTCTGCTTTACCAACACCAGAGACCATGGTGGAGAGAGTTGGACCAAGCCTGGACCTGAGAACACCAGAGACCATGGTGGAGAGAGTTGGACCAAGCCTGGACCTGAGGACACCAGAGACCATGGTGGAGAGTGTTGTATCAAGTCTGGACCTGAGAACACCAGAGACCATGGTGGAGAGAGTTGGACCAAGCCTGGACCTGAGAACACCAGAGACCATCGTGGAGAGAGTTGGACCAAGCCTGGACCTGAGAACACCAGAGACCATCGTGGAGAGAGTTGGACCAAGCCTGGACCTGAGAACACCAGAGACCATGTTGCAGAGTTTTGGATCAAACCTGAACCTGAGGACACAAGAGACCATGGTGGAGAGAGTTGTATCAAGCCTGGACCCGAGGACACCAGAGACCATGGTGGAGAGTGTTGTATCAAGCCTGGACCTGAGAACACCAGAGACCATGGTGGAGAGTGTTGTATCAAGTCTGGACCTGATAAATGTGAGTAAACTAATTTAATTGTTTTAAAATCCAAATACGATGAAAGCAATCACTACAGTTGATTCCCAGGCAAGGAACACAATCATGGTTTATTTGGTCAAAACAAACTTAAAGGTATTGTCAGCGATATGACGTAGATGCACAAAGTAAACGGTATTGTGGGCCGATTTCCGCAACAACTAAGAGCGTTGTAACACGATGCTAAACTTCTTGGCTGACACTCTGTTAGAGAGTGAAGAGAACATCCTAGGATCTAGCAGAAATCAGACCCCAACATCTACAAAACACGGACCAGAACGATGTTGTTTCCTGCTTCCACAAACATTAATTAATATAACACTTATGTCAGATTATGGTATGCTAATGAGTGTACATTCTGAGACTGTTGCTTAGTTTTATTCATTTTATTACAAGTCTATTTAATAATTATTAATTCATTATTACATGAGATTGTCCATTTTAAATAACTACTTTTGACTTCAGGGATTCCTCAGACCTGTAAGACTTGTGAACATGTTGAGGTAAGTCATAATGTCAATTCTTACTTTTACATATCTGCAGGAGTCAGGCACAGTCTCAAAACCAGGTGTGTACTGACCAATCATTCATACTGGTATATAGACAGTCCTGTGTTCTGCTTTAGTAATATTAACACAGTCTCAAAGCCAGGTGTGTACTGACCAACCATTCATGCTGGGATATAGACAGTCCTGTGTTCTGCTTGGAGGCATGCAGGATTTTAGCTGTTGTCATATTTTGTCATTAGACAGTTCAATTGATAAATCACCAGCATTCCATGTAACATTGATTAAATACATTAGTTATAGTGTCACGTATTATCAAGGTGGGTGGAATCAGGCGCAGAGAGCAGGTTTCAGTGATTCGACAGTTTATTCTCCGGCGCACAAAAAACACGGTCAACCCAACACACAGGGTGAATAATCCAACACAGGATCAAAATAGACCGGAGAGTAAAACACAAGTACTACACCAAATGACATGAATACAAACAATCCCGCACAAAACAAGGGCGGGACAACCTACTACATATAAGGACGTTAATTAAACTAAAATACACACAGGTGAAACTAATAAGACAAAACCAACAGACAAACGAAAAAGGGATCGGTTAGTGGCTAGTAGGACGGTGACGACGACCGCCGAGCACCGCCCGAACAGGCAGGAGAGCCAACTTCGCCGGAAGTCATGACAGTAGCCCCCCCCCCCCCCCCCCCCCCGCCACCGCAGCGCGCCGCCACCGTCCTCGAGGACGACCCGGAGGACGAGGTGCTGGGCAATCCGGGTGGAGGCGGTGGAAATCTCTCAGGAGAGAAGGGTCCAAAATGTCCCCCACCGGAACCCAGCATCTCTCCTCTGGACCGTACCCCTCCCAGTCCACGAGGTACTGTAGGCCCCCCACCCGGCGTCTCGAATCCAGAATGCCCCGAACTGTGTACGCCGGGGACCCCTCGATGTCCAGAGGGGCGGAGGGACCTCAGGCACCTCACCTTCTTGCAGGGGACCAGCCACCACCGGCCTGAGGAGAGACACATGAAACGAGGGGTTAATACGGTAATACCTAGGAAGTTGTAACCTGTAAAACACCTCGTTTATTCTCCTCAGGACTTTGAACGGCCCCACACACTGCGGCCCCAGCTTCCGACAGGGCAGGCGGAGGGGCAGGTTTCGGGTCGAGAGCCAGACCCTGTCCCCCGGTGCAAACACGGGGGCCTCACTGCGGTGCTGGTCAGCGCTCCTCTTCTGCCGTTCTCCCGCTAACCGTAGTGAATCCTGAACGGCTTTCCAGGTGTCCTTGGAGCTCTGTACCCATTCCTCCACCGCAGGAGCCTCGGTCTGGCTCTGATGCCATGGGGCCAGGACCGGCTGGTAACCTAACACACACTCAAAAGGGGACAAGTTAGTTGAGGAGTGGCGTAGGGAGTTCTGAGCTTGTTCAGCCCAGGGAACATACCTTGCCCACTCACCAGGCCGGTCCCGGCAATAGGACCGCAGAAACCTGCCCACATCCTGGTTTACGCGCTCCACCTGCCCATTACTCTCGGGGTGAAAACCTGAGGTTAAGCTGACCGAGACCCCCAGTCTCTCCATAAACGCCCTCCATACTCTGGACGTGAATTGGGGACCCCGATCAGAAACGATGTCCTCAGGCACCCCATAGTGCCGGAAGACACGGGTAAACAAGGCCTCCGCAGTCTGCAGGGCCGTAGGGAGACCGGGCAACGGGATGAGACGACAGGACTTAGAAAACCGATCCACAACGACCAGGATCGTAGTACTTCCCTGGGACGGGGGAAGGTCGGTAAGAAAGTCCACCGATAAGTGTGTCCACGGCCGTTGTGGAACGGGGAGAGGTTGCAATTTCCCTCTAGGCAGGTGCCGAGGAGCCTTGCTCTGAGCACACACTGAGCAGGAGGAGACATAAAATCTCACGTCTTCAGCCAGCGTGGGCCACCAGTATCTTCCTCTCAGACTCTGCACTGTCCTCTCGATGCCAGGATGACCCGAGGAGGGGAGAGTATGAGCCCACCGGATCAGCTTGTCCCGGACCCCCCTTGGCACGTACTGAGTCCCCACTGGACAGTTAGGGGGGGGCCGGCTCTGACCGTGAGGCCTCCTCTATCTCCGCGTCCACCTCCCATACCACCGGTGCCACGAGACATGACGGTGAAATGATGGGAGTTGGCTCAACGGACCGCTCCTCGGTATCATAGAGGCGGGACAGCGCGTCGGCTTTGGTGTTTTGGGAGCCTGGCCGGTATGAGAGGGTAAACCGGAACCTGGTAAAAAACATGGCCCATCTAGCCTGACATGGATTTAGTCTCTTCGCTGCCCGGATATACTCGAGATTACGATGGTCAGTCCAGATGAGAAAAGGGTGTTTAGCCCCCTCAAGCCAATGTCTCCACACCTTCAGAGCCTTGACTACAGCTAACAACTCCCGGTCCCACACATCATAGTTTCGCTCCACTAGGCTGAGCGTGCTCGAAAAGAAAGCACACGGGCGAAGCTTGGGTGGCACGCCCGAGCGTTGGGACAGCACGGCTCCGACCCCAGTCTCGGACGCATCCACCTCCACTATGAACGCTAAAGAGGGGTCCGGATGCGCCAACACGGGCGCATTGGTGAACAGCTCCTTCAAACGACTGAAGGCTCTGCCTGCCTCTGCTGACCAGCGCAAGCGCACCGGTCCTCCCTTCAGCAGTGAGGTGATGGGAGCAGCCACCTGACCAAAACCCCGGATAAACCTCCGGTAGTAATTGGCAAACCCTAAAAACCGCTGCACCTCTTTCACCGTGGTCGGAGTCGGCCAATTACGCATGGCTGTAACGCGGTCATCCTCCATCACCACCCCGGAGGTGGAAATACGATACCCCAGGAAGGAAACGGACTGTTTGAAAAACTCACATTTCTCCGCCTTGCAATACAGGTCATGCTCCAGCAGTCGCCCAAGTACCTTACGCACCAGAGACACATGTGCCGCGCGTGTGGCAGAATAGATCAAGATGTCATCGATGTACACTACCACTCCCTGCCCGAGCAGGTCTCGGAGAATCTCATCTACGAAGGATTGGAAGACGGCTGGAGCATTCTTCAACCCGTATGGCATGACGCGGTCCTCATAGTGACCAGATGTAGTACTAAATGCGGTTTTCCACTCATCTCCTCCCCGGATACGCACCAGATTATACGCGCTCCTCAGGTCCAGTTTTGTGAAGAAGCGCGCCCCGTGAAAGATTCCACCGCCGTAGCAATGAGAGGTAGTAGGTAACTAAACCCCACTGTGATGGAATTTAGACCTCTATAATCAATGCACGGACGCAGACCTCCATCCTTCTTCTTCACAAAAAATAAGCTTGAGGAGACGGGTGATGCGGAGAGCCGAATGTACCCCTGTCCCAGCGATTCAGCAACATATGTTTCCATCGCTACCATCTCCTCCTGGGACAATGGATACACGTGACTCCTAGGAAGTGCAGCGTTCTCCAGAAGGTTTATCACGCAGTCCTCTCGACGATGAGGTGGTAATTGGGTCGCCTTCTTTTTACTGAAGGCGATAGCCAAATCGGCATATTCAGAGGGAATGCGCACGGTGGAAACTTGGTCTGGACTCTCCACCGTAGTCGCACCAACGGCAACTCCTATACACCTACCTGAACACTCCTCTGACCACCCCTTAAAAGCCCCCTGTTGCCAGGGAATCACAGGGTTGTGTTGAGCTAACCAGGGAACCCCCAACACCACTGGAAACGCAGGTGAATCTATAAGGAACAGACTAATCTGCTCCTTATGATCACCCTGCGTTACCATGTCCAGCGGCACCGTAGCCTCCCTAATTACTCCTGACCCTAATGGTCGGCTATCTAAGGCGTGCACGGGGAAAGGTAGGTCTAACGACACCAGGGGAATCCCTAGCCTTAACGCAAGCCCACGATCCATGAAATTCCCAGCTGCGCCTGAATCGACTAGCGCCTTATGCTGTAGAGAGGGAAAAAACCCAGGGAAAGAAGTCAACACATACACATGACCGAAAGGAAGCTCTGGGTGAGTCTGGTGCTTACTCACCTGGGGTGATCGAGCAGTGCTCCGCCTGCCCTCCCGACTCCCAGACGAGTTCCTCCAGCACCGGTCGGACGTGTGCCCTCGTCGACCACAACTGGTGCAGGAGGACACTCCTCCTCCGGTCCCCCTCGAAGCCGCCCCTCCTAATTCCATAGGGATAGGGGCAGGAGGGCTGGGAAGTGGAAACGACAGGGCCTGATCCGAACGCCCGCGGGCAGCCTGCAGGTTGTCGAGACGGATAGCCAAGTCAATGAGTTCATCCAGTGTGAATGTGGTGTCCCGACATGCCAGCTCCCTGCGGCCGTCCTCCCTGAGACTGCATCTGAAATGATCGATCAAGGCCCTGTCGTTCCATCCTGCTCCTGCGGCCAAGGTCCTGAACTCCAGAGCAAAGTCCTGTACGCTCCTCGTCTCCTGACGCAGGTGGAACAGCCGTTCACCCGCCGCCCGACCCTCTGGTGGATGGTCAAAAACAGCTCGGAATCGGCGGGTGAACTCTGGGTAATTATCCCTCACCGAGTCCGGACCATTCCACACTGCGTTGGCCCACTCGAGGGCTCGCCCAGTCAAGCAGGAGACGAGGGCGCTCACGCTCTCCTCTCCGGAGGGAGCAGGACGCACGGTAGCCAGGTATAGTTCCAGTTGAAGGAGGAAACCCTGGCACCCAGCCGCCGTTCCGTCATACTCCCGTGGGAGTGTCAGCCGAAGAGCCCCGGAGCGAGATGTGGTCGCAGGAACAGGAGGTGCTGGAGAAGGGGGTGCTAGAGATGAGGTGGGAAGGCCACTCCTCTCACATCGATCCATCCTCTCCATCATTTGGTCCATGGCAGAACCAATCCGGTGAAGCACGCTGGTGTGATGGAGGACCCTCTCTTCCATCGATGGGAGAGGAGACGCGGCTGCTCCTGCTGATTCCATGGTCGGTGCGGGATTCTGTCACGTTTTATCAAGGTGGGTGGAATCAGGCGCAGAGAGCAGGTTTCAGTGATTCGACAGTTCATTCTCCGGAGCATAAAAAACACGGTCAACCCAACACACAGGGTGAATAATCCAAACACAGGATCAAAATAGACCGGAGAGTAAAACACAAATAACAGGGATACAAAAACAATCCCGCACAAAACAAGGGCGGGACAACCTACTACATATAAGGACGTTAATTAAACTAAAATACACACAGGTGAAACTAATAAGACAAAACCAACAGACAAACGAAAAAGGGATCGGTAGTGGCTAGTAGGATGGTGACGACGACCGCCGAGCACCGCAAGAACAGGCAGGAGAGCAGACTTCGGCGGAAGTCGTGACATATAGATTAGATGAGTTACTTTCGTTAATGGGCCAGTTTCCCAGACAGATTAAGTCTAGTCCTGGACCTTAAAGAACTTTCTATTGAAACTTCCATTGAGCATGCTTTTTAGTCCAGCACTAGACTCAATCTGTGTCCAGGAAACAGGCCCCATATGTATTACTGACATGCTTGTCCTTGTTCAGGACTCCACACACTGGCTTGAGATTGAACCCTTGACTTCCACTGTCCAGGGAGTGACAATGTTCAGGTAAAATAACTACTTTTAACATTTCATTCCACCTGCTAGTGTATTTCCCCATTACCTTTGGGAATAGTCTTCTTATCCAACCTCTCCATTTGACCATTGACCCTCTCTACCATATCTTGTTGTTGCTCTCAGACACAGGACACCCAAAGGGAGTTATGAGTGTGCAGTGTCTGGGCTCCGCTGGCTGTGTGAGAGAGATGTCATTCTGAAGTATCACTTCAGGAACTGGGAACCCTACAGTCAACTTCTGAAAGACATGCAGTACACACAAGGTGGTCCATTGCTGGACATCACTATGGAGTTAGGTGAACTGGAGGAAGTTAATCTGCCACACTGTGTCTGTTTAGGTAAAACCATATAGAAATAGTTTTCAGAAAGACATTTCCATGTAACTGAGTTTCACTTCCTAAATTAATGAATTAACTATTCTGGGAGTTTGAGTTTACTGTGATCTGGTACTGCATATTCTTTGTATTTTAGTTGGATGAATAATACAATATTTGTCGTTCTGTCTCCTTTTTATGGTGTTGTTCAGGGACAAACCCTTCCCTGAGGAATGAGATGAAGATTCTTCATGTAGAGGAACATGGAGTGTCTTTAGAGGAAGTGCATGAGGTCACCAGATTCCATGCTAAGATTCTCCATCCAAAGTTCTCAGCTATCTCTGTTATACTGAGATTACTGTCTTGGAACGTAGATGTCCACTGTGAGCTGATGCTCTATCTGACAGTGATAAAGGAAAAACTAATTCAACGCCTATACCTGTTTCCCAGTAACCCCGGCCAGATACAGGTGAGGTACCATTATTATAGAGATGACCTTAACATAACTATCCAGTGGTACAGTTTGACACTCATTAAATGAAGATAAGTGTGTTGCTAGTTTTCTGAATAATGTTTGAATTAGACTATACATTGACTGGCTGGGCATTCCGTGCCTCGTTTTGCAGGCTGTGGAACAACAGGAAATAAAGTTTCAAGGGTCTAAAAGGATTCCCATCACAAGACCAGAGCGGTCCTTCAAACTGAATAGTTACTTCAGACTGAACATTCCCTGTTCAACCTCCATCACTCCACCGGTACAGTTTTAGTAGACTAAGAACATGAATCTGACATTTAAGTCACATATCTCTCTCTCTCTGTCTCTGTTCATGCTGGCAGTGTTTGGTGCATGCTGGGTATTGTATGAGCGAGTGTGAGTGTTGTCTGGAGTTAGATCGCCTGTGGTTACTTTTCTGGGTGGTTTCCTTTTTGCCGCTGATTCAGGTTTTTTTCAGTGGTAGAACTTGATATATTGTATTTCTTGTTGAATTGTTTTGGTTGGCATGGCGACCCACATGGGGATGTCACTGGAGATGGGGATGGCAGTGGAGGAGATGCTCGGTACTAGTGATGTGGTACAGGAGGGGGTTCAGGTGGGGCTAGTCTCCCAGGTAGTGGAGGAGATGCCCGGTACTAGTGATGTGGTACAGGAGGGGGTTCGGGTGGAGCTAGTCTCCCAGGTAGTGGAGGAGATGCCCGGTACTAGTGATGTGGTACAGGAGGGGGTTCAGGTGGAGCTAGTCTCCCAGGTAGTGGAGGAGATGCCCGGTACTAGTGATGTGGCACAGGAGGGGGTTCAGGTGGGGCTAGTCTCCCAGGTAGTGGAGGAGATGCCCGGTACTAGTGATGTGGTACAGGAGGGGGTTCAGGTGGAGCTAGTCTCCCAGGTAGTGGAGGAGATGCCCGGTACTAGTGATGTGGTACAGGAGGGGGTTCAGGTGGGGCTAGTCTCCCAGGTAGTGGAGGAGATGCCCGGTACTAGTGATGTGGTACAGGAGGGGGTTCAGGTGGAGCTAGTCTCCCAGGTAGTGGAGGAGATGCCCGGTACTAGTGATGTGGTACAGGAGGGGGTTCAGGTGGGGCTAGTCTCCCAGGTAGTGGAGGAGATGCCCGGTACTAGTGATGTGGTACAGGAGGGGGTTCAGGTGGAGCTAGTCTCCCAGGTAGTGGAGGAGATGCCCGGTACTAGTGATGTGGTACAGGAGGGGGTTCAGGTGGGGCTAGTCTCCCAGGTAGTGGAGGAGATGCCCGGTACTAGTGATGTGGTACAGGAGGGGGTTCAGGTGGGGCTAGTCTCCCAGGTAGTGGAGAAGATGGTACTAGTGATGTGGTACAGGAGGGGGTTCAGGTGGAGCTAGTCTCCCAGGTAGTGGAGGAGATGCCCGGTACTAGTGATGTGGTACAGGAGGGGGTTCAGGTGGAGCTAGTCTCCCAGGTAGTGGAGGAGATGCCCGGTACTAGTGATGTGGTACAGGAGGGGGTTCAGGTGGGGCTAGTCTCCCAGGTAGTGGAGGAGATGCCCGGTACTAGTGATGTGGTACAGGAGGGGGTTCAGGTGGAGCTAGTCTCCCAGGTAGTGGAGGAGATGCCCGGTACTAGTGATGTGGTACAGGAGGGGGTTCAGGTGGAGCTAGTCTCCCAGGTAGTGGAGATGCCCAGTACAGGTGATGTGGTACAGGAGGGGAGTGTTGAGAGGGATGTGGCAGAGGGGAGTCACGTGTCTGTGACCTCAGTTGAGGAGGATCAGGATAAGGATATGAACATTTCTGATATGATAGCAGCTGGCGATGACTCAATGGAAAATCTAGGTAAATGCGTTTCTGGACCAGACTTTGAGGAAATCTGTTAAATTGGCTTGGGTATTAGAGGTAATAAAACAGAAATGGCTTCATTTAGTTTTTCAACAGGAGATACATGATGAGGCCAATGAGGTGGACTTGGGAATACGTTGGGAGGGGCAGCTTTTACACATGTTCTGCTGTTTGGGGTTTTAGGCTGGGTTTCTGTTCAGCACTTTGGGATACCAGCTGATGTACGAAGGGCTTTATAAATACATTTGATTTGATATACTCAGTCATGGTACTACTTTCAGTGCTGGGACGGCAATTTTGTTTTCCTCAGGCTTAAGGGTGACTGGTATCTAGAGATTGTCAAGGGTTAGGTTTTAGTGGTCAATGTTTTTTTTGTAATGTTTCTGCTCCTGATGAGGGTACAGAGTCCATTGCTGTATTTCATCAAGTAATGGAAACCTTAAGACAGCGTGGCTTCTTGTCTGTCTGGTCTACTAACTGAGTTTGAGCCTTCTGATGTGTGGAGTGTAAAGAATGCAAAAGTTAGTCAGTAAACATGGTTAAAAATTAATGAAGGTGGTGTCGGTGCAGCAAGGTTAGACAGGTTGTATGTATCTGATCACTTCTGTAGTAGTTAATGAAGGTGGTCTCAGTGCAGCAAGGTTAGACAGGTTGTATGTATCTGAGCTCTACTGTAGTAGTTAATGAAGGTGGTGTCGGTGCAGCAAGGTTAGACAGGTTGTATGTATCTGATCACTACTGTAGTAGTTAATGAAGGTGGTCTCAGTGCAGCAAGGTTAGACAGGTTGTATGTATCTGATCACTACTGTAGTAGTTAATGAAGGTGGTCTCAGTGCAGCAAGGTTAGACAGGTTGTATGTATCTGAGCTCTACTGTAGTAGTTAATGAAGGTGGTGTCGGTGCAGCAAGGTTAGACAGGTTGTATGTATCTGAGCTCTACTGTAGTAGTTAATGAAGGTGGTGTCGGTGCAGCAAGGTTAGACAGGTTGTATGTATCTGAGCTCTACTGTAGTAGTTAATGAAGGTGGTGTCGGTGCAGCAAGGTTAGACAGGTTGTATGTATCTGAGCTCTACTGTAGTAGTTAATGAAGGTGGTGTCGGTGCAGCAAGGTTAGACAGGTTGTATGTATCTGATCACTACTGTAGTATTTAATGAAGGTGGTGTCGGTGCAGCAAGGTTAGACAGGTTGTATGTATCTGAGCTCTACTGTAGTAGTTAATGAAGGTGGTGTCGGTGCAGCAAGGTTAGACAGGTTGTATGTATCTGAGCTCTACTGTAGTATTTAATGAAGGTGGTGTTGGTGCAGCAAGGTTAGACAGGTTGTATGTATCTGAGCTCTACTGTAGTATTTAATGAAGGTGGTGTCGGTGCAGCAAGGTTAGACAGGTTGTATGTATCTGAGCTCTACTGTAGTAGTTAATGAAGGTGGTGTCGCTGCAGCAAGGTTAGACAGGTTGTATGTATCTGAGCTCTACTGTAGTAGTTAATGAAGGTGGTGTCAGGTTGTATGTATCTGAGCTCTACTGTAGTATTTAATGAAGGTGGTGTCGCTGCAGCAAGGTTAGACAGGTTGTATGTATCTGAGCTCTACTGTAGTAGTTAATGAAGGTGGTGTCAGGTTGTATGAATCTGAGCTCTACTGTAGTATTTAATTAAGGTGGTGTTGGTGCAGCAAGGTTAGACAGGTTGTATGTATCTGAGCTCTACTGTAGTATTTAAGGAAGGTGGTGTCGGTGCAGCAAGGTTAGACAGGTTGTATGTATCTGAGCTCTACTGTAGTAGTTAATGAAGGTGGTCTCAGTGCAGCAAGGTTAGACAGGTTGTATGTATCTGAGCTCTACTGTAGTAGTTAATGAAGGTGGTGTCGGTGCAGCAAGGTTAGACAGGTTGTATGTATCTGAGCTCTACTGTAGTAGTTAATGAAGGTGGTGTTGGTGCAGCAAGGTTAGACAGGTTGTATGTATCTGAGCTCTACTGTAGTAGTTAATGAAGGTGGTGTCGGTGCAGCAAGGTTAGACAGGTTGTATGTATCTGATCACTACTGTAGTAGTTAATGAAGGTGGTGTCGGTGCAGCAAGGTTAGACAGGTTGTATGTATCTGAGTTCTACTGTAGTAGTTAATGAAGGTGGTGTCGGTGCAGCAAGGTTAGACAGGTTGTATTATCTGAGCTCTACTGTAGTAGTTAATGAAGGTGGTGTCGGTGCAGCAAGGTTAGACAGGTTGTATGTATCTGAGCTCTACTGTAGTAGTTAATGAAGGTGGTGTCGGTGCAGCAAGGTCAAACAGGTTGTATGTATCTGATCACTACTGCAGTACGGTTGTAAGGTGACATTACTCCTGAGGGTTTTTCTGATCACCATATTGTTACTGTTGATATTCACTTGTCATGTCCATGAAGGTTCACCTTATTGGTATTTCAACATGAAGATATTACATGACGCAATGTTTTGGGAAAGGTTTTTGGTGTTTTGGGAAAAATTGAGGGTTATTAATTTGAATTTAGAATCTTTGAGACAATGGTGGGTGGTTGGGAAGGCCCAAATACGTGTGTCTTGTCAACAGTATACTGCTCCGTCTAGTATTGAGTTAAAGAGACTATCAGGGCCCTTAAACAGGACATCACATCTATTGAATTTGCTCACTCAGATGGACCCCGGAGCCCCTAGCATCAATGTTTTACAATCTGAGTTCTATAAGCACTGGGGTGCTACCCCAGCTGTCTATTGGGGGGGATTTTTATGAAGTGGTGTGTGAATCTTGTCATGAGTATTCTCTTCCTGTATCCTGTCAACGTGTTGTGCTTTCATTGTTGCAAAAGGGGGGGATTTGGCCCTTTTAAAAAAAACTGCCAACTTGTTGCATTGCTGTGTGCAGAATTTTAAATGATATCTACGTGTCTCTCAAACAGGTATATAGAATGAAGAAGGCTTTTGATCGTGTGGACCACCATGTTTAAAACAATGAAAGCCTTTGGGTTTGGGGATGTTTTTTTTGTCTTGGATGAGTTTACTGTCTGCTGGGGCCTCGTGTATGGGGAGGGTGGGTTGAGCTGCCCCATCCCCATCCAAAGGGGCATCAGGCAGGGATGCCCAATTTCAGGACTGATATATTGTCTAAAGTTAAACTGTTACATTGGTGCCGTGACCCGGATCACTGGTTGCTGCGGAAAAGGAGGAGGTCAAAAGGGAGGTGAGTGTAACCGGTGTGAAATGGCTAGCTAGTTAGCGGTGGTGCGCGCTAATAGCATTTCAATCAGTGACGTCACTTGCTCTAAGACCTTGAAGTAGTGGTTCCCCTTGCTCTGCAAGGGCCACGGCTTATGTGGGGCGATGGGTAACGATGCCAAGAGGGTGACTGTTGACGTGTGCAGAGCGTCCCTGGTTCGCGCCCAGGTTGGGGCGAGGGGATGGGTGTAAAGTCTAAACTGTTACACAAGGCCTGGTGGACATCTCTTCTTGGATCATGGCTTTCTGGCTTCATGCAGCCCAGAGACTGTTGTACTGTGACGGTTCTAGCTGGGTGGATACAGCCGACACATTGATGAGGAGAGCAGGCTGTTTTGCTTAGACAAGCAACTTTTCCTCTTAAAGATGGAGGGGGGTGATTTGTCTGGCCTGACTCCATTCTATGAGTCTGTTATGCAGGCTTGGAGAGTTTCCTCTTAAAGCTGGAGGGGGGGGTGATTTGTCTGGTCTGACTCCATTCTATAAGTCTATTATACAGGCTTGGAGAGTTTTCACCATGTTGGGGAGGGGTGTCCATTCTGTGCTGAGTCTGAAACTCTGACACATCTGTTCTTACAGTGTCCCAGGTTGGTCGAGATGATTGACCTGATCACTGGTTGGTTCTCAGCTCTGGGAGAGGTTTTTTCTTCCCAAATGTTTATATTTGGGACAAAGTACAGGTTTAGTAGAAGGGGTGTTGTTCTCTTACTTAACTTTGTGTCAGGGGCAGCTAAATTATCAATTTGATAGACATGAAAGAACAGTATTCGGGAACAGGGGACTGTGGACGTGGTGGGAATGCTGGAGGGGATGTTGGCAGCCAGACTGAGGGTTGAGTTTGCCTGTTACAAAATGGTTAACATTGATCTGTTTGAGTACGTGGGTTATTTAGAGGCTGTTGTTTTTAGTTACTGTGGCGGAAGATTTGGTGTTGTGTTTTTAATTAATGTTTAACCATGTTTTTGTTTAACCTCTCTCGCTCTCTCTCCCTCCCTCCCCCCAGAGGATTCATCTCATACATAGAGACACCACACCAAGCTTTTTCAAGGTGGATATGGAAATTACAGGGATTGAGATGGAGTTAATCGGTGATGATGAGAGGATAGTATGGAAAGAAACTGTACAAAAATGTAGGAGAACATGTCAATCACAACTTTTTCTGACAGATACTATTTAGTGATATAACCAATGTATGTTTCTTTCAGATGAATTCATCACTGAAACCCATTCAACTAGTAAGTAAACATGAGAGATACAAACCAATGACTTGAGGGTCAGTCAACATGGTTTACTGTAGGACCCGGACTAGTCCTGATTATAAAAGACTGTCTTCAAGAACAATGACATCTCCTCCAGGACTTGATGTAGATTAGCCTGGTTCTGAATGCCCCAATAACATCTCCTCCAGGACTTGATGTAGATTAGCCTGGTTCTGAATGTCCCAATGACATCTCCTCCAGGACTTGATGTAGATTAGCCTGGTTCTGAATGCCCCAATGACATCTCCTCCAGGACTTGATGGAGATTAGCCTGGTTCTGAATGCCCCAATGACATCTCCTCCAGGACGTGATGTAGATTAGCCTGGTTCTGAATGCCCCAATGACATCTCCTCCAGGACTTGATGTAGATTAGCCTGGTTCTGAATGCCCCAATGACATCTCCTCCAGGACGTGATGTAGATTAGCCTGGTTCTGAATGCCCCAATGACATCTCCTCCAGGACCTGATGTAGATTAGCCTGGTTCTGAATGCCCCAATGACATCTCCTCCAGGACGTGATGTAGATTA